>NW_018024481.1:2594-6352 GCF_002006095.1 Pseudomyrmex gracilis
CGCCATGAATACCGCCCTACACGAATCAACCGGTTACACCCCGGCCTTCCTAAATCACGGCAGGGAGCTACGAGCCCCAGGAAACCCCGCCACCGGGAAAATAAACCGACCACCCAGTACATCTAAGCGGCTAGAACAGCTAGACGCGGCCCACGAACTTACCCGCATCAATCTCGCACGGGCTTTTCAGCGTCAAGCCGGGAATTACAATTTGCGCCGGCGATCCTGGCGACCAAAAATCGGGGAAACGGTTTATAAAAAGACACACGAACTATCCGATAAAACACAATACAAGGCAGCCAAACTTTTGCCGAGGTATACAGGCCCATTCACGGTAACACGAGTAATTTCACCTGTAATAGTAGACTTGCGCGACAGCAGGGGGAAATACGCACGGCACATTCACGTGAGCCAGCTCAAAGAATGTGGCCGAAGCGGCAAAAACACAGAAAAACAAAATGTCAACAACCCCACCCGGGCCCAAAACCGAGCCGACGTGGCAAACATAAACGCGACCTGCTCTCAGTACCGAACAAATACCCCAAGCGACAGGATGTCTAGCCACGCGGAAATCGCAAACGATATCGAGATGGACGCAAAGTTCGTGGAAATATTAGAGCGGTGCTGCAAAACACCACCAAATACTAGTGCACCCGCACTACAGTTAACCCCGGAAGAAGTGCGGGCCGCTGTCCGGAAACGGGCAACCGACCGGCTCGGGACAGATCCGACGGTACGCCGGCCAACCCGACCGAGCAAGCCAGCTACCCCACCGGCCAGACGGGCGGTGCTGATAACACCACCACCCGCAACGAGAGCCGTCAAACCAGGCGAACGCACGGCAACACCCCAGACGCCGCTCTCGCTCCGATCACAGCGGGTAACCGGGCAGGCCACCATCCAACCACTAGCCGCTATAGCCAGAGTTAGGCCCCCAGCGTCAGGACACCGAGTGCAGGACAGCGCACCGTCCAACCGGAAATCCGGAACACAGCGAATCCCAACCGCCGCAACCAAGCCAGGCACAGCAGTACCCACCCCGGACAGACCACCGGCCATCGAGGTCGCCACCGTCACGACCCCAGCCACGACACACGGAACCGCCTTCACAGAGGTCGCGGTACCAGGGGCTACCCTCCGCGTAGCCACCCAAATCATCCATACCGTCCGCCGCTATCGGGCAAGAGTGGAGGGTGGCCATTGGATACTCCGGTGGGACGGCTCAGGACACCTGACCATGGCTCGCTTTGTACGCCGGGGAGATGCGTCTCCCTAAAAAAGAAGAGGGGAGTGTGACAGAGCTAGCTCCGCCACCTATATTATTTTGTATTATATTTCTTTTCTCTCTATTTCTCTGTATTATTATTCANCTTTATTATTCTTGTTTCTTTTGTATATATATTTCTTTTTCGAGTACATTATCCGTATATGTTTATTGTGTTCCCATCCTCGCGCCGTAGTATAGCAAATAACATAGTTCCGACCGTTCCGCGCATCAAGCAACAGTTCCGTATACCGATCTATATTACAAGCCGCAGTAATATAGCATAGAAGAGCGCACGTGGACCTGTGTCCGTATAACACTGCACAGGTGCGTGATTACCGCGCAAACAACCGCATACCGCACGCCGACCCCGGACGGACCATAGGCCGCTCCGGGGTATAAAAGCCGAGCAGTTTCGGCAGTCGAGACCAGTTCCTGCTCTCTAGTTCGAGGCGTTGTCTTGGGCTAGAGGGTTCCTCCGGTGCTAGAGGCGTTGTCTCGAAACACCATCCTCCGATCCTCCGATCGAGGCGTTGTCTCGATAAACCCGGTGCTAGAGGCGCTGTCTCGAACACCACTTCCTGGCCATCCGGCCGAGGCGTTGTCTCGGCAGAACCCGGTGCTAGAGGCGCTGTCTCGAACACCATTCCTGACCGTACGGATCGAGGCGTTGTCTCGATCCTCTCCGGCACTTCGGTGCACACCGTCTCCGTCGGCTCTACGAGCCCGGAGATTCAAACGGCCGTTGTCACTGCCACATCGATAAACAGTCGTTTTCACGACTCAATCGGCCGTTTTCACGGCCCGGAACATCCTCCGGAACAGACCCCGTGTATATAAACCCCGTAGAATTAAGCTAACCGTAAGTCCTCCGCGCCGATCTAAGTACGGTCGCGATTAAGTCCATCGCGCCGATTTAAATACCGCCGCCATTGCGTTAATTATAAGTCCACCGCGCCGATTTTAATACCGCCGCGATCACGTTAATTATAGGTTCACCGCGCCGATTCAAAGACTGCCGCGATACAAAACTCCTCGCCTGATAAACCGAGTGGTCAAAACTATCCGTTGTAAATACCGCGTTAAATGTATCAAATGTAAATACTTTAATTAAGAGAATAAACCTGCGCTACATTTCAGAATTCAATTCACCGAGTGTCGCAATTTCACGCCTTCCCCTCTCCGATCCTTGGCGCTGACCGAGCTGTCCGGCAGGCGGAAGGCCGGGCGAAGCCGAAAGAAAATCGGCTCCGTTACAAGAATATTATTATCTCTTCGACTGTGAGCTGCTCTGCACACGGGTAAAATGATAGTGTACAGAGCAATAAATCAAAGAATAAAATAAAAGTTTGTCACAGAAATAAAAATGAAATGTAAAATTATATCCACCCACTCTCCCACAGCTGCAGCACCAGGACCTGTATAAAGAGATGGCGTAAAAAGGAAGGCAGGTGTATTACAATATATATTTTTCTCTTTATTCAAAGTTTTGTCCGTAACGGACAGAACTCCTGTCGACACACACAAGGACGATGACGCAGCACAAACGAAGACACACAGATATACACCTGGCGGGCGACACACACGGAATAAAAAATAAAAAATATAAAAATAAATAAATAGAAGACGGACGCGCACTTGTTAATAAATAAATAAATAAATAAATAGATAAAAATAATAGAAAAATAAAACGCGCACACGCACTATCCCGCCAGGTGTCTCGCACTTCGCCTAACCGTGAAAATCACTTTTCTTCGATGAGACCGAGCAGCCTAATCCTGGAGCCGAAACGAAATTAATAAACTCACTTTTCCACGAAATACTGTCCTCCTCTCCTGAACAATGGAAGTATCGCCTCCCCCGGGCCTCCTAGGTNGTCGCTGAACACAAAGAACACACAAACACACGCGCAAAACCACTTTTCTCGAAAACCGCTTTTTTCGAGAAATCGCTTTTTTGAAGCCCGGTAAGGCCTCACTGGCTATTAAACAGTTTTATTAAACTGATCTTTGGAACTGTCTTTTAATTAACTAATGCTGGGCCAAACCCGGCGGCACTGCAAAACCGGGATGACCCGCGACGGAGCCGGAGCAAGCTCCGGGCGTCCGTCCAGTTCCAAAAATCAGTTTAATATTCTGAGACCGCTTTGCGGTCTGTATCAGATAGTAAGCTGATAAGAACAGAGTAAGTATGGTTTATTTTGCCAAATCATGTTCCCCGGAGGGACAAGCTCCTCTGGGGTGGAATACAACAAAAAAAAAAAAAAGAGTGAGGGCGGACTCAGCCGCCTACGCTCGCGCGCAATTTTAAAAATAAAAAGTGGCCGGGGACATAGCCCCCCCGGCTAGTAGGCGCAAGAAAACTCCGCGAGAGGGGGCACATACTTACCCTCTCCAGTGAGGGGTAAGATGCACCCCCTCATCGCGGCTAGGGTGATTGTAATAAAATATCGCCCCAGCTAGCCGGCTGGGGCGATACTTACAATGTGCGCATA
>NW_018024482.1:0-1311 GCF_002006095.1 Pseudomyrmex gracilis
GTAACGTCATTCCCCGCGTGACGTCATTACCCCCCCGTGACGTCATACCCCTCCCCCTGTGACGTCATACCCCCTCCCCTCCGTGTGACGTCACCCCTCCTCCTGTGACGTCATACCCCGCACCCCCCTCGGAGCTCCTGGCTTAGAACTCTCATAGTTACACTACTGACGAGCATTCTGATTTTACATTGTCTTCATATAGTTTGGCAGCTACTGGTCCTGTTTCTTGGAACACATCTTTAACTTGTATAGGTACATTCCACAGGTTTTCCTTTAATATCTGGCTATTTTCAAGCGTTTGTTACTTCGCGTGAGGTCGAGGATGCTGCGTGGGAGGGACGACGAGGAGAATTATTATCATTGTATAACATTTATTAAGTTTCAATAAATTCATTTATTTCGTATTCTGTTTTTGTTACACTTCCACTCACTCGCGATATCTTAAGTCCTAACAAGCGATGCTCTGATGGGCACAGCCTCCGGCCGCGACACTATTCTAGACGATTCGGTCGTTTCCGCCCGGACACCGGCTTATATCCTCGAGTCAATCACTCTGTGATTGGCCGAGGAAAACCAGGCGACATCCGGCTTTCGAAAAGTGCAATGCAAACCATTGCATCTTAGTAAGACTAAACCCAGTAACCAAACCCCGAATTTAACCAATACCGCTTATTACGCAACACTTAATACATTACCTTAATACGTAACTTAATACATGATTTATAACATCCTTCCCCTGTTAGAAAAGAAAAACTGACAGGAGAGGTTTTTCTTACACTCACCACACACTGATTTTTTAAAGAAGTGTGATTGCTACCCCCTCAACGTGGGGTCCTCGACCTTCGCACTTGTGTTTTATCTGTGAAGGTTGTAGTTTACTTACATCACCGACAAAATGTACCCGTCGTGAACACTGCTGTTATTGCGCGGTTGTTCTTTTACTTTTAATTACGATATATATTACAACGGCTATTATTAACAGTACTGTTATCGCACTTATGCTCGTGGGATACACAAAATATGGTTGTTTATAAAACTCTTGATCAAAATTGTTACTAGTTTTTTGTATCTGATTACTTATCGTCTGCAATTGTGTTTTGGTGTTTGTCAAATTTTGTAACTTTACCTCGTCAAATGCGTGTATGTTTTGTGGTACGATTCCGTTTGTTTGTGTAAGTGTAATATTAAACTGTGGTAAGTACGTATTAATTAGCGCATGTTCTACTACTGTTTTAGTGTTGACAAAAATATCTTTGGTTGAAAACCCACACTGATTCGTCAGTATTACTTCTCCAACCCCCGCTAAGGTTT
>NW_018024482.1:6908-11524 GCF_002006095.1 Pseudomyrmex gracilis
CCTTGTAAATGGCCGCTTGTGTCGCGTAAACTTTGTATTATTTGTTCAATCGGAATGAATTCTAATTGTGTAAGTTTGTCATCTGTTTTTGTTATAAAGTTTATTATTTCTTTTATGTCTGACTCTAATTGTTGTAACATATTTGTGACGGACAACAGATGTTCGTTTAAAAGATTTCCCTGGTTTTGTCTATTTACCGACGTCATTATTTGCGACACGGAGTTTGCTAGCGTTTCTTCGTTATTTTGGATTATGCTTTCCACTCCGTCCAGGTGTGCTATGGTTGCATTTAACATTTTTAAGTGACTTTTTATTGCATGTTGTTCGGCTGTTTGTCTATTTTCTATTAAGTTGATGTGATCAGTAATCGCTTTTTCGTCACTCGCGTCCATCGTACCGAAGAGTTGCTTCGCTATCGAGCCGACTCCATTGATTAGTCTTCTACGCTTTCATAACAAAAGCCCTACTATTATTTTAATTCGTTGGAAAATTTGACTTACCACTTGTTCTCTACTTTGTAGTTCGGAATAAACGTCTTCACAGCTTACTTTGTTATTGTCACGGATCTCTATACTTGCGCACATTTTTCCCGTAACCTGTATTATTCTGTGTGCCTGTTCTAATCTTTTTTCTAACGCAGATGTTTCTAACTTAACTACTAATTTCCATTTTTTGTCAGTTCTTAACAGTGTTTCTTGTTTTTCGAAGTAGAGTCCGGGATTGTGCTGAAACCGCGTTATTGTATACCCGGATGACTTGATCTCGCTGTTTGTTGTTTGAGCGGAGATCGATGTGCAGATCACGAACAAAATTCTGTAAGGAGAAAATACCGTAATGTTTTAAACGTTTGGTTTTTGCTACGTTAGTTGGACTCAGAAAACCGTTTTTTTTCTCTGCGTGTGCTGTCTGTCTTATCTCTAGTCTCAGTTTTCTGTATCATTTTTCTGCTTACGTTAGAGTTTCTGTTGTTCTTGGTTGCTTGTAGAGATGAGTCTCGTCAGTTGCACTCTGTCTTTAGAACAGTTACCTGTTTCTACTGTTAAAATTTTTTTCGCTAAAATTTACATTGTTACTATGGCTAACCCTCTGATTAACGCCCCCTTCTGTGTGGCCTGTGGGGTCGAGACCTCGTGGCCTCGCGTGTGTGATTAGTGTTGTGATTATGAACCCATCGTTGCCCTAGTGTCCAGCGAGTTTTGCTTCACTTGCTGGACGGCCACCGCCCGGGTCATTTATATTTTGTCGCGGCACCCTCACCACGGGGACCACGTCCCGCCGATAAGCGACGGGCCCGGCATGAGCCACTACCGGCCCGTTGACGGTCCAGGGTGCTCTTTTTGCGAGCTCACCGAGTGACCAATGGTGTGTGCTGGATGTGTGAGTCGGCAGTTTGTTGACGACGTCCTGTCTTCATCTGAGGAGTGCGGTTTGTGCCGTTCGGTCGTCGTCGACTGGATCGCTGTGTTGGCGGGCGACCCTCACCGGTCCACGGACAAGACCCCTCAGAGGCATCCCGCGTAGGTGAACCCCTACGAGGCCGACCGGTAAGTCCTTAGTTTCCTATATAGTGTTTTAACCTATTTGCATGCACTTTTACTGCGCGTCTCCCCTTTTTTACGACGTACGTCACGTCGGAGATTTTTTCGACTACAACATACGGTCCGATCCATAACGCTTCGAGCTTTTTCGATCTACCCCGTCTTACCTTTTCATCAAACAAAAGAACCTTATCTTCTACTTTGAATTTTACCGCTTTTACTTGTTTGTCGTATTGTTTTTTCGCTTTTATCTTTTCGTGTTTTAAATTTTCTCTGGCTATTTTGTTTGCAGCACGTATTCTTTCTTTTAACTCGTGAGCGTAGTCTTCCATATTATAAGTTTTTTGGGTGGTTTTGCCAATGTTGTCGGGAGTTCGGCTTGTCTCCTGTAGACTAGTTCGAACGGTGTGAATTCCGTCGCGGTATGTGGTGTAGTGTTATATGCGAACATGGCGTAGGGTATCCACTCGTCCCAGTCAGTCTGTTCGTCACTGACAAAATGTCGAACATATTCGATTAACGTTCGATGCGATCTCTCAAGAACTCCGTTACTCTGTGGATGATACGCGGTTGTTTGCACTTTGTTAATTTTTAATAACTTGCATGTATTTTTAAATACATCACCTACAAAGTTCGTACCCTGATCCGCGAGAATTACCCCCGGGATTCCATACTCGCAAATTATCTTTATCGCGAATTCTTTTGCAACGGTGTTCGCTTCTTGATTGGCTATCGGGATAGCCTTGCTAAATTTCGTCAAATTATCTTGAAATGTTAATAGATACTTATCTCCGTTGCTCGAAATCGGTAACGGTCCCACTCTATCCAGCGCGCATTTTTCGAACGGTTTACTTGGCGTGTCTGATATTACTAGCGGCATTTTAACTTTACGTGCTAATTTGTTTCTTTGGCAAAACGTACATTTTTTTATATAATTTTTCACGTCTTTAGTTAAATTTGGCCAATTGTGAAGTAACTTGATTCGTTTCACTGTCCGTTCAATGCCCTGATGACCACCGATCGGCGTGTCATGGTATTTATACAATATTGTCCGTTTCTCTTCTTCTGTGTATTCTCTTTCTTTTTTGTCTGTGAGTTCTTCTGCTTTATTCTTGATTGCAGTTCTTTCTTTCTCATTTGCACTTGCGTTGTCTGTTATCTTTCTTGCTTTCGCGCTTTCTTCTGTCTAACTTGCGCTTGTGTCTGCTTTTGTCTCACTCTCGCTTGCGCTTGCATTATCTTCCGTTTCGCTCGCGCTCGAGTGTTCTCCTGTCTCGCTTGCGTTTGCGCTTTTCTCTGTTGCGCTCGCGTTCGCGCCTTTCTTTGTCGTTCTTGTTTTTTCTCTTGCTCTTTTTCTACCCGTGTGTAATGCGTTTACGTGCTCTGTTTNGTCTACCGGGTGTCGGCTTAACGCATCGGCGTTTGCGTTTGCTTTCCCTTTCTTGTGTACAATTTTGTAGTCGTATTCTTCTAGTTTTAATCTCCAGCGTATTAATCTCGAGCCGGGGTCTTTAACGTTAAACAGCCACACGAGAGCCTTGTGGTCTGTTATTATTTTGAACCTTGTACCATATAAGTACGGTCTAAAGTGATTAACGGCCCATACTATTGCTAATAATTCTTTTTCAATTGTATTATAATTTCGTTCCGCCTTGTTTAGCACGCGACTCGCGTACGCGATGGGCTTATCTCCCCCCGCGTCGCCTTGCGATAAGACCGCTCCGACCGCGTAACCTGACGCGTCTGTCGTGACGACGAACTCGCGGTTGAAATCGGGATATGCTAATATAGGTGCCGTAATTAATTTTTCTTTTAAAATTTCGAACGCTTTTTGCTGTTCCGCGCCCCACGCAAACTTTGCTTCCTTACCCGTTAATTGTGTCAATGGTTTTGCTATTTTTGAAAATTTGTCAATAAATTTGCGGTAATATCCAGCCAGACCAATAAATGCTTGTACGTCTTTTAACTTTTTTGGTAGTGGAAAATTTGTCACCTTGTCTATCTTGGACGGGTCGGGTAGAATTCCGTTTTCCGTTATGATATGCCCTAAATACGTGACTTCTTTTTTTAGAAATTCGCATTTATCGGGTTGTAACTTTAACTTACTTTTTCTCAATCGTTTTAATACTTCTTGTAACCGGCTATTGTGTTCTTTTAAATTTGTCCCGTAAATCACAATATCGTCTAAGTACACGAAGCATTTAACACCTTGCATCCCTACCAGTAATGTGTTCATTAATGTTTGGAACGTGGCGGGTGCATTTTTTAACCCAAACGGCATTTGGTTATACTCGAAATGCCCATACGACGTAGAAAACGCCGTTTTTTGCTTATCTTCCTCGGCCATAGGTATCTGATGATACCCCGAGGCAAGATCCAACGTGGAAAAATACTTCGCATTTCCTAACTGATCTAGTATATCAGTTATATTAGGAAGTGGGAATGAGTCTCCTACGGTGACGTCATTCAGTTTTCGGAAATNGATTACGACGCGTAACTTTCGTACTCCGGACGCGTCTAATTTTTTCGGTACCACTAATAGTGGCGCGTTCCACTGATTCGTGCTATGTCTAATTAGACCGTTNTCTAACATTTCATTTATTTGCTTATCTACCTCTCGCTTGTGTTTGTCGGGTAGTCTGTATGGTCGTACATTTATCGGTCTGCAGTCCGTCTTTGTCGGTATGTAATGCGATACCGCGTTGGTGCAGGTCAGTGTCTCTCCCTGGAGATGAAATACGTCGCTATATTCCTCGCAAATTTTTTTTAAACTTTTTTCTTCTTCTTGATTTAAGTGTTGCATGCGCAATGAGGCTTTTACTATTTCCTGTCGCTCTACTTCTGATTTTTCTATCTCTACCTTGGCGACTTGTGCCTTCGCTTCTTGCATATTTAACTGCAATTTGTCTAGCGTTACATGTGGCATTCGCATCTTCACTTTTTTTTCCGTGGTGTTTATCACACTCACGGGGCATACATTGTTCTCGGGTTGCACTAAGCAACTCCCGATAAAGATTCCCGGCTGTTCTTCTTTTGCTTGCACGATACCTACGTGATTCACGTTTGTGAATGTCCGTA
>NW_018024483.1:0-1506 GCF_002006095.1 Pseudomyrmex gracilis
ACCAGGTGCCTGTAGAAAATAATTAAAAAAGCGACAGGAGTCGCAGAGAAGCAGAAGGATTGGTCTCAAGGATCAGGACCTTGGTAGGATCCGAAACGTTGAATTTGGCTGAACACAGCTAGCAAGAAACGAACCGAGCGGCAAGCGAGCAAGAGCAAGCGACCGACGGAGAACGAGCGACCGACGGAGAACGAGCGACCAACGGAGAACGTGTGAGAGACGGAGAACGAACGATCAACGGAGAGCGAGCGGCCGACAAAGAACGAGCGGCCGACGAGGAGCGAACGACTGACAGAGAACGAGCAGCCGGAAGAAGCAGCGCTGCAAGGGAGCAGCGCGTCAACGGCGGCAGAGGCGGTCAGCGACACCGATACAAACACGAGCGTAAGGCGAGATGCGGCTACTAATGTAAGTCAGGAAATTCTTTTTTTTTTATGTGCGAAAACCGGGAAGTAGCGGACGAGTTAACACCGATTAACAGTAGTGAATTTCGGTTAGAATTGCCTATTTTCAACGTACCGGGCGAGACGCGAAATAAATCGTGGCTACATTCGGAGCCGGCAAAGCGAACGTTACAACATTTAAAAGTTAAAGAAACACAGAGCAATCCGTGTCAGAATAGAGAACCTCGCAGTATCGAGAGGTCCGGTCGAGTTTGACGAAATTTGGCTCTTGAGTTTAGTAGCGGAAGCGGTAGCACGAATGAGAACAAATTACAGGAGAATATTACGGTAGACCGCGAGTTTACATTTGATGTAGACGAGAGTTTACTTCCTCAAGTAAACCCTGAACCTANAAGACGGAGGCCTTACGTTAGTCGGACTCCGAGTGACGTGTCCGAACGCGGAGAATTTTCGTTAACCTCGTACGATAGTAGTGTGTTTGATCCGAAGGAAATACATACGGAAATGGTTCACGCGCCTAACGACTCGTTGGACGAACGACTTGATAGAGTACATCAGACACAAGCTGACGTGACAGAGAGATAGACCAAATGCGTAGTGAGTTAGGAGGTAGACAACCCCTCCAAGGTGCAGCGGGCTTGAACAGACCCGCAGGCGAGGTCACGGAGGCCAGTAGAAACCCCGTTGACTCCTCAAATACTTTGTTTTTGCGTGAGTTGATGCAGGCCTTCCGAGAATTGCAAACTGAAGTGCGAGGTCTGAAGCGACAGGTAGTGCAACGCCGTACCTCACAAGTGTACGAGAACGACGAACCGCTTAGACGTCGCACAAGGGCCGACGATGTAACGCGAGAACGCGATAGCGCGCTAGACGTAACGTACGGACGGACGGCGGCGGACGTGAGAAATCAAACGGCGCACTTGAGTGATTACATGTTGTTGAAAGAGGCGCGCGCGATAATACCAGTATTCGACGGCAAAACGCAGACGCAGTTACGCGAATTTTTAAGTGCGTGTACTTACGCGATGAAAAATATTAATCCGGTAGACGAAAGAACGCTATTAGAAGCAATATTGTGCACCAAACTAAGGGGACAAGCTTT
>NW_018024483.1:3043-4779 GCF_002006095.1 Pseudomyrmex gracilis
CAAGGAGAGACACTGACCTGCACCAACGCGGTATCGCATTACATACCGACGAAGACGGACTGCAGACCGATAAACGTACGACCATACAGACTACCTGACAAACACAAGCGAGAGGTAGACAAGCAAATAAATGAAATGGTAGAAAACGGTCTAATTAGACATAGCACGAGTCAGTGGAACGCGCCACTATTAGTGGTACCGAAGAAATTAGACGCGTCCGGAGTACGAAAGTTACGCGTCGTGATCAATTTCAGAAAACTGAATGACGTCACCGTAGGAGACTCATTCCCACTTCCTAATATAACTGATATACTAGATCAGTTAGGAAATGCGAAGTATTTTTCCACGTTGGATCTTGCCTCGGGGTATCATCAGATACCTATGGCTGAGGAAGATAAGCAAAAAACGGCGTTTTCTACGTCGTATGGGCATTTCGAGTATAACCGAATGCAGTTTGGACTAAAAAATGCACCCGCAACGTTCCAAAGGTTAATGAACACGGTACTGGTAGGGATGCAAGGTGTTAAATGCTTTGTGTACTTAGACGATATTGTGATTTACGGGGCAAATTTAAAGGAACACAATAGCCGGTTAAAAGAAATATTAAAACGATTGAGAAAAAATAAGTTACAATTACAACCCGATAAATGCGAATTTCTAAGAAAAAAAGTCACGTATTTAGGGCATATCATAACGGAAAACGACATTCTACCCGACCCGTCCAAGATAGACGCGGTAAAAAATTTTCCATTACCAAAAAAGTTAAAAGACGTGCAAGCATTTATTGGTTTGACCGGATATTACCGCAAATTTATTGACAAATTTTCAAAAATAGCGAAACCATTGACACAATTAACGCGTAAGGAAGCAAAGTTTACGTGGGGCGCGAAACAGCAAAAAGCGTTCGAAATTTTAAAAGAAAAATTTATTACGGCACCTATATTAGCGTATCCCGATTTCAACCGCGAGTTTATCGTCACGACAGACGCGTCAGGTTACGCGATCGGAGCGGTCTTATCGCAAGGTGACGCAGGGGGAGATAAGCCCATCGCGTACGCAAGTCGAGTGCTAAATATATAGGGCGGAACGAAAGTATAACACAACTGAAAAGGAATTATTAGCAATAGTATGGGCCGTTAATTACTTTAGACCGTACTTATATGGTACAAAGTTTAAAATAATAACAGACCACAAGGCTCTCGTATGGCTATTTAACGTTAAAGACTCCGGCTCGAGATTAATACGCTGGAGATTAAAGCTAGAAGAGTACGACTACGAAATCGTACACAAGAAAGGGAAAGCAAACGCAAACGCCAATGCGTTAAACCGACACCCGGTAGACGAAACAGATCACGTAAACGCATTACACACGGTTCGAAGAAGAAAAAAAACAAGAATAACAAAGAGAGGCGCGAACGCGAGCGCAACAGAGAAAAGCGCAAACGCAAGCGAGACAAGACAACACTCGAGCGCGAGCAAAACGGAAGATAACGCAAGCGCAAGCAAGAGTGAGACAAAAGAAGACACGAACGCAAGTACAAATGAGAGAGAAAGAACTGCAATCAAGAATGAAGCAGAAGAACTCACAGACAAGAAAGAAAGAGAATACACAGAAGAAGAAAAACGGACAATATTATATGAGTACCATGACACGGGAGCGGTGCACTTAGACACCGTTTAATTGGACACGTTGCAATTAGACACGTTGCAAATAGACACAGAATTTTAGACACGGT
>NW_018024483.1:4954-6441 GCF_002006095.1 Pseudomyrmex gracilis
AAAGATGCGCACCGTTCAATTAGACACCGTAATAATGCGCACCGTTCATTTAGACACCGTAATAATGCGCACCGTTCACTTAGACACCGTAATAATGCGCACCGTTCACTTAGACACCGTAATAATGCGCACCGTTCACTTAGACACCGTAATAATGCGTATGTTGAGTTGTATGTTTTAGTAATATGTTGTGTTTATGTAATTTCCGTTTGTGTTATCGGTCAGTTTAAAATGCTTATTGTAAGGTTATCGGGGCTACTGAAATCCGACGCGAGGATCCAGTCGCCGGTCGCTACGCGAAATGTGATAGCGCGTCCAAGGTCTGCATTGCACTTTTCGGACACCGGATACCGTCAGGTTTTTCCTCCGCCAATCATGATTGAGTGGCTGAGGTATAAAGGCCGGCATCACCTGTGCGTCGTTGGAATAATCCCGAAACGTGTTGCGGCCGAAGGCTCTGCTCGACAGAGCATTGCTTGTGGGAACTTAGAATTAAA
This sequence comes from Pseudomyrmex gracilis, assembly GCF_002006095.1. Taxonomy (NCBI): domain Eukaryota; kingdom Metazoa; phylum Arthropoda; class Insecta; order Hymenoptera; family Formicidae; genus Pseudomyrmex; species Pseudomyrmex gracilis. Next base: position 5,452 of record NW_018024483.1, read on the forward strand.
AGTCAAAGGTGAATTAAAGTGTAAACACGAGTTGTCNAATAAAAGTGTAATTGCACAACACAACATCTACTATTCTATCAACAAAAATCTGGTATCTTCCCGACGTCCCTCCTCGCNGCATCCGAAAGATCCCACGGGATAACAATATTAAGTTCCTTGTAGTGTTTGCTTCTATACATCCGCATACCATAATCTACATTTACGTTTAATAGTTGTACGTAAGTTTTTAATTTCCATTTTTGTGCTAAATAAGTAAGTAATAAGAACTATTCATTTTAAAATAATGTACTATTGTCAGATGAATTTAAATTTAATATTTTTAATTGGACAAAATTTTGTTTGAAAAAAAGCAAACAAAGAAATAAAAATAATTGTGTAAGATGTTCGGCCAGTAGGAACCAGAAGCAGGGTGTTTTTTGCAAAGATATAGTCGAGTTTTTGTGTCGAAACGTTTCAACTTGTATTTAAGAAGAAATAAAAATTTAAATTTCGCGTATGACTAAACATAGAGGATGGCTCTATCATGGTATGAGAATGTAAGACAATGTGTATGACAACAAGCGGAACAGAACATTCAGTGTATATATACAAAATATTAGATAAATTTAAATATTGTATATTCTGCATTTTGTAACAAATTTTAAAAGAAAGTACTATAAATTTCGATTATATATATACATATACATACATATTTATATATGTCAATTGGTCACTTTGACGACGATTTTTGGTACGCTACGATGACTTCGACGACATTTGGGTACTTTGACAACGGTCGGCAAAATTTTACAGTTAATTGTATACTGTCACGACCGTCGTCAAACTACCCGTAACCGATAAAAAGAGTATTTTGACGACATTAGGCATAATGACGACAGTCGTCAAAATACTCTTTATGTTAAGTGGTTACTTTGAAGACTGTCGTCAAAATATTTGTATGTCGTTTGCCGATTTTGACGACATTATTATAGAGAGAATTTGCACACGGTT
>NW_018024484.1:0-2642 GCF_002006095.1 Pseudomyrmex gracilis
GAATTAAATATGATAAGTAAATAAACAAGCTTATAAACATTTATGTAATAAAAAGGTGGCTTGAGTTAAGTTAATCTTGGACCTCGCTTAATTTATCCCATTCCTGTCATCTCAAAATCGATCGCCTGGTTCCGTCCCGAGTAATTTAGATTCGCNTCTAAGACTCGAAAAAGGAACCGACGAGCGGGACGCCGATGAACAAGCTATAGCGAGAAACACTCGTTGGCTTGTTTACGACACCGAAATCTCGCTCGACCCGCGCACTTGACGCTCGAATCTCTCTGGGTCACTATGCCGGGAGTTGACATATAAGTGTCGTGTGTCGGTTGCGTCACTCCTCAAGGGCCCGACCGTTACCGTAAGCCTAGGACGTAACACAATAAATCTTTTTGTTTGCAAAAACTAGAATGTATGAAGTATGATTAAAATTAACTATACATTTAATTAATTTCATATTTTAAAATGAACAATTAATATCGCCGATATTGTAGAATGTTATGTGCACTGCTCTACGTAAAGATTGATAAGTCAGATTTTATAATTTTGCACATTTTTGTGTGTGTATAGAATGAATTATATGCGACAATGCATATTTCATTTCTATTGGGTTGGTGGAAAAGTTCGGCGGATTTTTTAATAGATGACACTAGTGTCAGAAAATAATTATCGCGTGTCGTTCAAATGTCAATCTGCCGCACATATTTTGACAAGTCACACTACGCTTGACATTTGGCGGAAGTGTTTGTTTTGGTCGGACGTGTTTTGCGTGTACGGCATACAACTAAAATGGAAGATCAAAAATTGCATTTTCACCATATTTTGCTGTTTTTATTCCGTAAAGGATATAAAGCGGCGGATGCTAAGCGCGAAATATGCGCCATGTATGGTGCCTCGGCTTTAAGCGCAGACACATGCGAAAGATGGTTTGCTCGCTTTCGTTCCAGAGAATTTAACCTCCAAGATGCACTACGCTCTGGACGGCCAAATTCTGTTGACGACGACCAACTCCTGGCTACAGTGAAGAGTGATCGACACTTAACGACTCGAGAGATTGCGAAGCACTTCTGCATTCATCATACAACCGTCATGGATCGATTAAAAAAGCTTGGCATGGTGAAAAAGCTTGATGTATGAGTGCCGCATGAACTGAGCAAAATGAACATCATGGATTGGATTTTAGTGTGTGAATCTCTCCTGAAACAAAACTCTCTAAACCCATTTCTGAAACGGATCATCACTGGAGACGAGAAATGGATTGTCTACAACAACATTAAGCGGCGGAAGTCGTGGTGCGGTCCGGGTGAGTCTTCACAAACGGTGGCAAAATCTAATTTGCATCCACAGAAAGTAATGCTATGTATTTGTTGGGACTATAAAGGAGTGCTGTGGTTCGAGCTGCTCCCGCAGGGCCAAACAATAGATTCGAAGAAATACTGCGCTCAGCTCGACAAATTGCGCAAGGTAGTGCAAGAGAAGCGGCCAGAATTGTCGAATAGAAAAGGTGTGATTTTCCATCATGACAACGCTCGACCACATACTTCTTTGATCACGAAAAAAAACATTGCAGAGCTTTGGTTGGGAAATGATGCAGCACCCACCATATTCGCCGGACCTTGCACCGTCTGATTATCACTTGTTTCGCTCGCTGCAAAACAATATTGACAGTCATCAATTCGACTCAATGGAGGCCATCCAAAATCACCTCGTTGATTTTTTCACAAGTCCTAAGGGTTTTACGAGAGCGGCATCAAGGCCCTACCAAAACGTTGGCAACAAGTTGTAGATCAAGACGGTCAACACATTGTGACCTAAATTAATTTTTATAAATGTCAATTCTGTGTTTACATTTTATACTAAAAATTTGCAGAACTTTTCCACCAACCCAATATTACAAATAAAATATCATGGTTTCTATCAAAAACAATGTAGAAGCGATCATTACCTGAAGTTATCATTACCACGCTTTAAGCAGAAAAATTCCATTTGGTTAGCTAAGTGTTAAGATTACGGTACACAATGCTATATTGCTAAATAACTTTTGTGTTTATTGACATGTAGTACGATCGCTCGCTAAAAAGTCAAACGTGATCTACAAAACAAAATTAACCGATCATGTCTGATTGTTTAGTGAACGGACGCAATATTACATCCATAGTCAATTGTAAACTAAAAGTTATTAATCATAAGCGTTTATTTCACACTGTTCAACAAGTACAAAAATGTCATTAACATTTGCGTGAATATGGCAATACGCTTAAAATATTTGTTAAATTTATATTTTATTGGTTTATTTTGTGTAGTATACATTTTATATACATTATTTTTCTTTATGTATTAATTAAAACACAGCGTTTGGCAAAGTGCATTATTAGAAATTAATGTCTTGTTTTAATATGAGTTGTAATAAATGATAAAAAATAATTTTATGGTTTTAATATTTGATAATTGATAGTATAAAATAATGAAAAGAATTTAAATGTATTATTATATTCCAAAATATTAAAATTCTAAGGCTATATAGAGCCAGTGCAGGGTGATGTGCATTTAAATAAATGTGCTCAGATATGTTTCAAAACGTTTCGACTATAATTCAAGTCCTTATCAATTGAATCTATTACAATATAATGAACACAATTAATAAA
>NW_018024484.1:8097-12098 GCF_002006095.1 Pseudomyrmex gracilis
TAATATTTATTATGCTAATAATTTTGGCAACAATGTTATAATTATTTGTTTTTTAATTATTACTTTTTAATATATTCAATTTATCGAGTAATTATTTAATATCGATATAACTGAATTTCAATTTTATATATGCATATTTCTCTAATTTTTTGTTCGATATCAATTTATTTATCAGTTATTTTTTTCTTTATGATTTCTTTAATTATTTCATTATTGATGTATAAAATCATACAATAATAATTCAATTTTATTTTTATTTTTCTTTAAGTAGTATAAGAACAAGAAAGAGAGCGAGAGAGAGACAGGAAAAAAGTGAGGAACAGAGAAAAACCATACGAGCCACGCGCAAGACCGAACGAACAGGCCAAGCATGATTCTCGCGGCTCGCAGCGTTAGCTATAGCTATAGATCGAAATAGAAAGAGAGCGGTTCTACACGGTGGGCCATTTTAATCTCAACAGTCATATATCTCGATTTTTATGCATGCTCTGGAAAAATGGTTCAGACAAAAGTTGCTCAGAATAATAGGGGTCAACTATCTCTGCAATCAGATTTGACCTTGATAATAAATGTCAAGGTCATTTCAAGGTCAAAACGTTTTTTTCTTATGGGAACCCATATTTTTAAAACCGGATTCAAAAAAGCGGAACATTTTATGTCCAGATACGTATCTAAGTTCAACATTAACGTGACCTTCATAGGTCAAATAAATCTTTAAAAACCAACCCTGCTAAACCACAAGTAGGCTAACCTAATAGTTAGGTTAGGTTAATCTAAAGACGAGAGCTGTAATTTCGGCAAGAGTAAAATTACAGCGATCACGTGGTTGTAGGGTTGCCTGCTCGTCTTTAGATTAACCTAACTATTGGGTTAGCCTACTTGTGGTTTAGCAGGGTTGGTTTTTAGGAATTTATTTGATCTATGAAGGTCACCTTAATGTTGAACTTAGATACGATCTGGACGTAAAATTTTCCGCTCTTTTCGAATCCGATTTTAAAAATATGGATTCCCATAAGAAAAAAACGTTTTGACCTTGAAATGATCCTGACATTTATTGTCAAGGTCAAATCTGATTGCACAGATAGTTGGCCCCTATTATTCCGAGCAACTTTTGTCTGAACCATTTTTCCAGAGCATGCATAAAAATCGAGATATATGACTGTTGAGATTAAAATGGCCCACCGTGTATATATCTGTTCTCTTCTACCGCCCGAAGCGGACCGAAGTGCCGAGCGCACACGTACAGACGGCGTCATTAATTCGAAGAATAGGCGCGGGGATCGGAGAGCAAGCGGGGCGGTTGCTCGTAGCGCCAACGGGCGCCGTACTGACTAACTAGTAGCAATCGGGTGTCCACAACTGGACACCCGATTTTGGGACTAATGGATATTTGGATCAACTGGACTTTTTATGTGATCCCCGCGTCTATTTTTCGAATTAATGACGCCGTCTGTACACGGCTGCTCGCCTGTGTGCGTACCCTCTCCACGCGCTGCTGCTTGCTGTAAGCGTGGCCGAGTTGGCATCTCTGGTGGCCACTCAATATGACCTCTTCGCGCTATCCACCTGTCTTGAAAGACCTCATTCAAATATTGACGGACAATGACGCCATAATGAGGTGGAACTCCATCCTGTTGGAAATAAATTGCATCTATATTTCCACCAGCTATGTCTCAAATAACTGGAACAATTTGTTCGCGAAGCATGACTGTGTATACCTGTGCTGTCAAATTGGCTTCAATGAAGAAAGGGCCAACTAGTCTACCATTAAGAATACCAGCCCATACGTTAACTTTTTGTGGATATTGGGTATTGTCTCTTTTCCAGTGAGGATTACCGTCACTCCAGTACCTACAATTGTGTCTATTTACATTTCCAGTCAGTTCAAATGTTGCCTCATCAGAGAAAACAATATTATTAAGTAATAGAGGATCGTCGAAAATCATCTCCATCATAAGATCATAAAATTCGATGCGTCTATCAAAGTCGTCTTTGGACAATTCTTAGCACAAATGGAGTTTGTATGGATGCCATTTATTCAAATTCAAAATTTTACTGACAGATGCATGACTGATTTCGTGTTCTTGTGCAACGCGATTGATGGAAATATGAGGATTTTCAACGAAAGACTGCAAAACATCTAATGCCTTATCATTATTTGTTGCTGTTTTACGTCTACCAGATCTTGAGCGGCTTTTAACGCTACCAATGTCCTCGAAACGTTGAATAGTATGGATTACAATACTTTTAGAGATCCTATTATTTTCATTCCGAATATTTTCATTAAATAATTGCGTTACTGTTTTATACCCTGTTTGTTTGTTGATCTCCCCATCAGTTTGTTGATGCTCACATCATTAACAGTGTTATTCAATCTTTTTCAGAAAGCTCCGCCATTCTTAATTAGAGCAAAGAAGAATTAATCAGGTAAGTGATAGGAAATTGATATAAATAATTAAATAGAGAAAAATACTAATTATTAAGTGTTGGTCCAACTATTGATTTGTTTATTTCAACCAGCACTAGCAAAAAACTCGTTGAGCAACTGAAAATCTAATAGATCAATTAATAATATTTACAAAAAGTTTCTGGGCTATTGAAAACAAAATGAAGATGTTTGAGACAATCAATTGAAGCGCAATGGCTTCTTTTGTTACAGAAAAAATTTTTGGGGCTGTTTGTTTTTGTCTACGAGGTAACTGCTGCTCGCTAAGAAGAAGACAGCACTGCATCAAAGATTAAAATCAGTGATCCGTATTGTTTGCTCAAGAGCTCCTACATTAGTGCCTGCGAGAGTGAGAGATTAAAGATTGGCCCCGCCAACGCTTTCGGGCAGATTCCCGCTAACGCCTCCGGACATCACGCATTCGAGCAACTTCTCGCGATCACCTTCGGGCAGTTTTCCGCCATAGCCTACTAGCATAACCGCTTGAAGCCGCACAACTTCGCTATTGGACATTTTTCCAAAATGCATTTTTACTGAAAATATTAGAGGGATCCGACATTTTTTGATTAATGTATTTTCTTTCAACCAATTAATTGGTCTCATTATTCCACGCACAAAAGTATTAAGGTTACGATTACTGAAAACTAAATAATACAATATTTTACAAGATATTTTACATTTTGTGTCAAAAAATTGTTAACTTCAAACCTTTATAACTCAAAAAGTACTTAATAAAAAAATATTTTATTATAGTGTTTTGGAAAGCTCTCGAGATAAGCTATTAAAAAATGCAATAAAATGTAGGGGGTTTTATTTTAAAAAATAAGGTTGACTTTGAAATGACCTTAAAGGTCATGGTCAAGATCAAAGTCAAGGTCATCATCTTACTCCTCGCTTGAAACCATACAACTTTGCTATTGGACATTTTCTCCAACATGCATTCTACCTGAAGATATTAGGGGGGTCCGATACTTTTCGATGACCCTGTATATATATATATATATATGTATATATATACACGTATGTAAATACACATACACACTAGCAAGAAATAATTCTTTGAAAATTATAAAAAAAAAGAGAAAGTTTACACAGATGTAAAAAATTATATTTAAAAATATTTATAAATTACAATACACAATGTTATCTTCTGCAACCTCTGCATTCGAAATTGAAAATTTGTATTAGTAATGTAAAATATTTAAAAAGTAGAAAATTGGTAATTACTACAAACTTTACACACATTCCAATATAAAAATGTCATCTATAATGTTACGTCCTAGGCTTACGGTAACGGTCGGACCCTTGAGGAGTGACGCAACCGACACATGACACTTATATGTCAACTCCCGGCCAGAGATGCCAGTTCGTGGACTTAGTAAGCATTCAGCATCAAGTGGAGGGAATACGCACACAGGCGAACAGCCGTGTACGTGTGCGCTCGGCGCTTCGGCCAACTTCGAGCAGTAGAAAGAGACGGACATACATAACCGCTCTCTTTCTTTCGCCGTAGCGATAGCTATAGCTAATACTGCCAGCCGCGAGAAGCGTACAG
>NW_018024485.1:0-781 GCF_002006095.1 Pseudomyrmex gracilis
TGCTAATTGAGAAAACACTCATATATGAATGAACGTTTTGGAAAGCTTTTATAAATATATAGAATTGTATATATATATAATAATTAACAAGTCGATAATTACCTAAAGCTATGCTAGTTGTAGTTTTTCCCAAGGAACTTACGATGGTATTTTCGTTGAAGTATAATTTTTGACAAGTTATATTNGACAACGGAATAGCATCGGTAGGTATTTGCGAAATNATTCCTTTTCTCAAAATCTCTAAGGATAAACAAAAACCATNAATAAGATAAATGTAAATAGTATTAGAGACAATTTTCTGAAAANTGTTAGTATTTTACTTATTCGTAGCACACGTATGTTACTCTTGATACATGTAAGNATACAAAATGAGAAAGTTATGCATGTTTATACCTTTATGGGAACATTGACGAACATNAGCTATTGCCCATAACGGATTGTGAGTAGGCTTTGTAAGTTTGGGAATTATACGGATTTTTATCCCATTACTATAANTGTCTGTAGAAAAATTTCCATCAAGTTTAACGAGTTGCCACATAGGTAAGCCATGAATTGCAGCATTTATTGAGCCTTTAGCTGTTACAGATTGTAACACTTTATGAGTTGTGGAATCAATCATCACGATGTCTGCATCACATTCTGCACATAAGCCTAGTAATATTTGTATGCATATCTTCTGAGTATTAGGTTTATAATAACGAGTTGTTAAAACAGCATTCTTGTCAACTGTGTACAGGAAAGTGTCTGAAACGCAATATGTAAATGTAAATGTATTTATTTT
>NW_018024485.1:1291-6614 GCF_002006095.1 Pseudomyrmex gracilis
GTTGTTATTATCGTTAGTATCATAAACGGAAACATTTCTATTCCAAAAATTCCATGAAATGACGAACGTTCGCCATTCAGTCCCAGATAGTGATAGTAACTAGAATAAGTATGAATGCTTTTGTGTTAAATATAATGTTTGAGTAGTTGNGTTGTTTATGGCGATTTTTCTGACTTTTTGTTTCATTCTTTTGTGATATATTTTTCTTTCTCAATGTCGTAAATATTTACACATACTCAATTATATTTCAAGTACAAATATTCTTTGTTAAATTGTAATTTTAACAGTTCTTGATTATACATAAGAAAGAAAAAACGTGAAAATCACAAAACTACAAAAAATGTAGTATACATATATCTTACTTGTTTGGAAATGGTGTTGTTAAAAGAGCGCTGTTGATTTCGATTTTTGTTTGATTCTTTCATATTGTTTGTATATTCAATATTGGACGCCATACTATCAGATCTTAATTTTATAGTAAAGCAAAGGCCTTGATACAAAAAATTAGTTTTTTGATTAGTAACACAGACAGAAATGTTCACATGCTTCCATGAACGAAGTGAAACAGATATCGCTCCTGCTTTTGGAATTGATTTTGATGGAAACATGGAAGAATATATGTTTGGAACATCTTGTGTGAATGTGTGTGACTCTCGAAATTCTAAAAATTTTAAATATATAATATTTAAAATAATAATATTAAATCTACAGTTTACAAACATATAATGACACAGTGTATATAGTAAATACTTTAAATTAATGAATAAGTGTTTACACACTGTAAATCTTCTACCTTCCCATCTTTGATCAAGTACGGGACCCATAGGTGTTCTCACAGCATCTGTAAGACTCCAGTTTTTTCGCATCCATGAATCTAACCAGCTTCTTGTTGCGTTCATTGTGCAATTTATCCATACATCGTACGACTGTTCTAATGTTAGTTTTCCGCTTATTCCAGTTTGTGATTCTAAACATTCTGGGTTTGCGTTAAAATTGCAATTTATCCAGGTATTGTATAGATGTGTACTGTGAAACTCTACAATCATATGCGTGTCTGTAAGCGTATATTCTCGAGAAGTATAATATGACTACATAAAATATTTAGTTTCAACTTTCAATAAAAATAGTTCTTAACTCTAAGATAAAGTAGAACTTATTTACAAACAAGTTTTAAACGTGTAGTTATATAAACCAAAGGAAAATAATTTGTTGAAAAAGTTTATTTTAAAAAGTTTATTTTAAAAAGCAATGTTGTAAGTACGTTAATAACTTACGGAAGTCAGCACGATTTTTTTGCTGATATTGACTATGAATTAAGTCATCATTCCATACAAGTGCGCCGCCGTCGTCTTCTGAGAGACATATATATTTTCTCTCATTTCTACATGTAGATGAATTAATATGAAGTGATTCTCCACGTAACACAATTACTTTTCCACAACTGTGAAATATTTGGACAGCGAAAAGTAAAAACCTTAACATTATTTGCAGTGTCATTAAATATGTTCACAGTTCAATTTTCATANGCAGTAAAGAATATCGTCAGAAAATAATAATCGAATTAAAATAAATAGTAAAATTAATCAAGTATTTTATATTTACACATATACTTTTCACTGTAAGATAACACAAAACACAAGCACAGCATATATGTTAGTAATAATATTCGAATAAATCATGATTTTCTATGTGCAACTTGTACTTTTACTCGTAATTATAGTAACAAAATTGCTTGGTTAATAAGTTCACAGAAAAAATGCGACGTGGATGATATATTTCACATGACTTGTACAATAAATATGTTNTGTATATTCGTTCGAGTAGAAACAGAAAATATCACGAAAATAACACAAGAAAATAATTCTCTTAATATTATATGGTTTAATGTTTTAATAATTAAACACAAAACTGGTAACAGAACGATTCAAGTTAAGTCGCNAATTTCGCAGTGTTACCGCGATAGATAGACTATCACTGTAATAAGTGTAAGAGAGAAAAAAGTGGTGGAAAGGAAACCAAACTTCCTTTAATGAATCAGTAGATTTTATATCTGCTAACGGTAACTGACGCAGTAGGAACTTTTGTTGCCATGACTATCCACAAATTAAGAATTAGCGAATGCTTCAATCACATAGTGGCTCCAAATTTGTAAAAGATTTGTCAAAACCGTAAAACGTAAGAAAATCGTACGGCGATTCTTGATGAAACTGTGGAAAATTTGCTTAGAATAAGTTTCAAGGATGGTAATTATGCATTTTTGGTCACACAGCTCCGATTTTGTTGCGCTTTAGACGTGTTGTAGAGCAGGTCATACTGAGTAATTAAGTAAAAAATTTTATGGTGACGGCCTTGATTTAGGAGATATGGCAAGTTGAAGTTTCAGAATTTTAATGCTTTATTCTATATATTACAAGTTGTTCTTACGAACAGTTAAGTTTGTGTAATGTCGGACTGATGTGTTGAGGAATGTAAACAAAGCTACAAGGTCAAGATTTCGTTTCGTTTTCTCGCAGGTTGTTAATGCTTTCAACATACGACTACACGAATTTCTAAGTATAGTAGAGGTTAGCGACAAAGTAATATAAGTAAATATTGACAATTACGAACCCTTTGATCAAAAAAAAAAAAAAAAAAGTTTTATAAATAAACTCTTATTTCTCGATTCTATGTACATTTTCTTTGAGTTGAAAGCGTGTTGGCAGGGGGGGGTTGCGCCCGCTGCAAAGGAAGGGCTGCCCCTCTACATGCACCCCNTTGAGCTACTATGCTTCATTACTAGAACTTTTTCTTAATAACTTTTTAAATAAAGTGAAGTAATAATGCGTACACCTCAGGCTTTCTCTCAAAATCAAAATCAAGATATGAACTCAACTGCTATGTAGAGCCAGTGCAATATGTCGTTCAATAAATAAATGTACTTGGATGTGTTTCAAAATGTTTTGACTATATTTTAAGTCCTTATCAATTGAATCTGTTCCAATAATAATGTACACCTATCAGTAAAACTTGAAATGCAGAGCTGTCATTACACCCATAAATAATTTTACATACCTCAAAGAAATTATCATTTACAACTGATTTAATTAAAAACTAATATATACGTCATACAATAAAAATATACAATTGAGTATCAAATACAAGTCATGCTTGCACGAATGTAAGAACGATACTAACCCTAATAGGCACATTTGTGAAAATATTGCACAAAAATGGCATCATGAATGGCGACGATTTTGCAATGATTGCACTAAGATGATTCGCCATCACGCAACAGTTTTGTTGAAATAAAATTTTGTAAATAATATTTGTCAAAAATTGCGAAAAAGTCGTTATGCATTTTCACAGTATATACCTCCAATAAGCAAATTGTGAAATTATTGCACAATATGACATCATGAGTGACGACGATTTCTTGCATTTCTTCATATGCAATCATATTTCTACATATTTGAAACATCACATAGCTGAATTTCTTTTCTCAATTATTGGACAATTTCTTTGTGAATCTTTGTGAAATTAATTTTGCAAATATACTGCTAAGATAATTCGCCATATCGTTATTCTTTTGCCAAAATAGTANTTTGGAAAGTAATTTTGCAAACGACTACAAATATTTTAGAAAAGATCAATGTTTTTACATCTATTTCTTAAAATATATCTGTATAATTGCAAATTACAATTTTAGTGCAAGATTTTGTCACATAATTTTGTAAATGGTTTCTTATCAGGGAAGTTAAAGAGCAAAAGAGTTTGAATTCAACAAGCAACACTCCCTCAGCATGTTGAAATTGTAGTTTGTCAAGTATAAGTATATATGTATCATGCAAAACCTNCNTGTCNNTCATCAAATTCAAACCATGCTCCTGTTTTTTAATGTATAACATTTCAGAGGTTTGTCGTTTATAATTGTTCTGCTCTATGTCTAATATTTTAACAGAATTCCAGTCAAAACTATGCCTTGTCTCGATACTATGCTTGGCTACTACTGAAGTGTCGATCTGTTCTTTCTTTACATAATTAATGTGTTCTTTTATTCTAGTTGTTACTTGTTTATTAATTTGTACATCATAGGAAAATGTACATTGTTGACAAGAAATACGGTAAACGACATTTTTGTGCTTGTTGAAAGGGACAGGATCTTTATGTGTTCTAATAAATTTCGACAACTGGTTGAAATTACAATATGTAGGTTTGATATTTTTGTTATTGATATTTATATGATTAAACATGGTGTTATAATTATGTATGTTCGAAAGAACAAAAAAGAATTTTTTTTCTTCATCTTTATCTTCTTGTATAGAACTAACAACGTGTTTGTTAAATTATTTAAGAATACTGTTCTCAATTTTTTATTGATGGTATTAAAAATTAGTACTATTAGTATTGGATAGTTATTCTTCAATAAAATGTTAATAATGAATTTTAAATTTTTTCTGTGAAATTGTGGTTCAGATAAAAGTATAGCTCTATTGACAAGTGAGTATATGGTGTCTATTTTATGGCTAATCGGATTTTGTGAATGATAATTTATCGGCCAGAATAAGTTGGTTTGTGATACCAATCGCAAATCAACCTGTTGTTTTCTATGATAATTGATATGTCGAGAAAGTTGAGAGCATTGTTCACTTGTAGTTTACATGTAAACTGTAATCTATGGAACGAATTAAAAGTGTGTACAATGGTGGAAATTTGTTGATATTTTAGCGAGANAAGAAAAGGCAAGATGAGGTAACGAGTATTTTTAATATCTATCTTATCTTGCCCCANATAGACAAATAGATATAAATAAAAATCTAAGTCTACCATTGTTCCAGAATGATAAGAAACTACAAACAAAAGACGGACTNAAAAAAATGATTTAAAAAAACAATGCAAAACGCGGTTACTGCTGTTTTAGAAAATAAGATGGGTTATTATCAAAATGCTCGTTGCTCGTATGCAAATATAGAAGACAATGATCATAAAGGTATACATGTGTGCTTCCGTTGTCTACCCAGTAAATAATAAATTTTATATCTTTTGTTAATAGGTACCTCATCTTGCCCACGGGGGTCTCGTCTTATCCCAATTGTGAGATAAGATGGGAGAAAAGAAACTTTTCTGAATCATTACCTTTTTAGTTTGAAAACTTGTAAAGATATGGTTTTTTTATAGGTGAATCGAAAGACTGATTACCAAAGAATATATAATTAAAAAGTAAAGGTGTTGCGGTGATTGTGAAAAGTAGTAGTTTATCCATCATTAAACCTTAACTACCTCGTCTTGTCCCACCTTCCTCTATACACAGTAAAAAATCGTGCGTCAAAATGTCACAAGAACTTTT
>NW_018024486.1:0-1595 GCF_002006095.1 Pseudomyrmex gracilis
AAGATGGCGGACAAAAATTTTAGTCAACCGATTTGCACCAAATTAAGGTTACGAGGGTTTTTGGGGTTGCTGATCACGAATCTAAAGTCAGATTTGTAAAATTCAAAATGGCGAATCCAAGATGGCGGACCAAGATTGCGGACGAAATTTGTAGCCAAAATTAATAGAACTTACTACTCTTAGCACTACCAGGAACAACGGCGTAGACATGGTAGTTTTTTGTTTTTTTTGGGGTGTTTTATTTACGTGAGTCCCCTTGCCTTTCACTATCAGGGTGCTTTATTTACGTGAGTCCCCTCGCCTCTCACTATCGGGGTGCTTTATTTACGTGAGTCCCCTTGCCTCTCATTATCGGGGTGCTTTATTTAGTTAATTTGTAATTTCAAACAGTTAATTTGCTAAGTAGTACACTTAGCGAATTAACTGTTCGAAATTCCGTCCATTTTCTTGAATGCATAGGTTGATACGCTTTCTGAATGATGTGACTGTTCTCAAAAGAATTTCTTGAGATATTGCCGCACAAGCAGTCCAAATACGTTCCTTCATATTCTCCTTGGTTGTTAGTTTTTCGCTATAGACAATATTTTTCAGCATTCCCCACAGAAAAAAATCGGGAGAAGTTAAATCTGGCGAACAAAGAGGCCACGCGACTGCGCCCAATCTCCCAATCCACCTACCATTGTATCGGTTATTCAAATAATTTCTTACAATATTTGAATAATGTGCTAACGCATCATTCAATTGAAGCTACATCCGTTCTCTGGTGAATAAATCATCGTCTTCCAATAGTTGCGGTAAATCGTCTCGAAGAAACTGCAAAAAGTTTTGTCCGTTAACGTTTTCTTTAAAAAAATAAGGACCTATTAAATAGACATTTACGATGCCACACCAGACCATTAAACACCAACGATTTTGGAAATTAGTTGAACGAAACCAATAAGGATTTACATCGGACCAGTAGTGACAATTATGTCTATTTACAGTTCCATTGCTATTGAAAGTTGCCTCATCCGAAAAGAGTACGTACCGGAAAAAGTTTTCATCTTGTTGGATCATTTGCAGAGCCCATTCACAAAAATTTACATGAAGTAAGTAATCATTAAAATTCAAATGTTGTGTCAACGTTATGTGATATGCATGAAATTTTCTCGCCTTTAATATTCTCGCAACTGTTCGCTGAGGTATGCCAATTTCTCTTTTGATTTGACGAGTGCTAATCTGACGATCGAGATAAATTTTCGCTAAAATAATTATAACACGATTATCATTAACATCATATTCATGATGTCGTGATCGGCGAACCATAGACCCATCACTTGCTCTCTGCGTAAGGGTTTTAATGGTTACCCTAGTTGGATGCCTTCTATCAGGATAACGTTGAGCATACAGACGTTCAGCTCTCGAAAAATTATTTCTACATTTCCCCAATATTTTTATCATGTCCACGATTTCGTTTGGTGGGTAGGCTGTCATATTAAAGATGAAAAATTACCTGAGTTCTAAAAGTATTGATTTCTCAATAGATACAAATAAGCGGAGATATCGTTGCTATTTAAGCATTCACGTCTGCTTTATGCTTGCAGGATGATAGTCAT
>NW_018024486.1:7252-8765 GCF_002006095.1 Pseudomyrmex gracilis
ATATATATGTATACACCTATGACAAGTTCACTTGTAAATTTTTACAAGTGAGCTTTTTGAATTGAAAAGTCAATTTTAAATTTATACGGGATGCGGGATTTGCATCTCACATATAAAAGACCCCGAATACCCCCCTAACTAATTTTCAAAATGGTTATTTTATTTTTTATATTTTAAAAATTAGGGGGGTTTTTGGGGTCTTTCATATGTGAGATGCAAATCCCGCATCCCGTATGAATTTAAGAATTGAATTTTCAAGTCAAAAAACTCACTTGTAAAAATTTACAAGTGAACTTGTCATAGGTGTATACATATGTATGTATACACGTACAAGTTCCGCTCCACATCCTGGGAACGGCTCGTATCGGCCTTTTATTTTCATTGAAATTTTTACGAGCCTTTAAATATTATTTAAATTACGCTGGCTAAAAAGAAAGCGTTATCAAATTTATCAGATTATCTTCGATATATATATGAGTGTTGCGAGACTAACTCCAAGTGCCTCTGTGGCCTAACAGGGTAGGCGATGGCACGGTAAGCCGGAGATTCCAGGTTCGTATCCTGGTCGAAGAGTTTTCTTCGCAATATTTTAAAAAGTAGTTAAGGGGGTACTCGGGGTCTTTCATATGTGAGATGCAAATCCCGCATCCCGTATGAATTTAAAAAATGAATTTTCAATTCAAAAAACTCACTTGTAAAAATTTACAAGTGAACTTGTTATAGGTGTATACATATAGTAGATATGGACGACATATGACAAAAAGTCTCGCGCCGAACCTGGATTAATCAACAAATCTTATCGACCCTTGAGAGGAAATTTTTAACAGACAATAGCCCTTTGTAGAAGCGCGGACACTCACGATTTCCGGCAACCGCCGCAGCTCTTGTAACCCTAGAANGGAAGTCGTAAATCAGGAGGCTAGAGTCGCGATTTTCAGACATAAACAAGATAGGGCGCGTACCGATAAGCGAGATCAAAACAAACGATGATCCCATCGATCCGGAGAATCGAACAAAAGGGGAAATGGTCTTTGCCCTAGCGGTCAACGAACGAGGGGGCGAAATTTCGAGAAAAGTCGATGGAAAAGGGGAGATCAACGCGCAAATATAAAAGCCCTGGATGCTCGATCGAGCAGCCATTACTATTCATTCTGCCATTCTGGCATTAATTAAGTACGCAATCCAATCTTCAAAGAGTAGCTTATCCCGATAGAGTCAGTGATTAACAATCAATCGGTCAGTCAATTTGAATCAAAGAAATTTCGCAACTTCTCATTGGTCGAACCTGCTGAGGGTCCCGCCGACTTCCTTTGCGATCATCTGCAAGCAGCGTGAATCTAACCGGAACAACTACGACTAATCACCGAGCAACTTTGCCAATTTCCAGCATCGCTACCACCCAAGTATATCACCGAGTACATTGTAAGTCTCATTAATACAAACTCATACACCTTTCCCATTTCGATATAAACAGCAGTCAAGATCATCAATTCTTACAACCAATTCTAATTCT
>NW_018024486.1:9600-11367 GCF_002006095.1 Pseudomyrmex gracilis
TTGCTCGACCCGCGCATTCCTGACTTTCTTTTTTGTGTCAGTGTGCCAGGATAGACTTCACGTTNGCTTGAATGTGTCAGTGCGTCTGTTGCGTATTACCACTAATGCCCGACCGTAACCATAAGCTCAGGTCGTAACATAACAATACTGTTCTAAAAGTTAAAAAAATCTAATTAATTTATGTAGATAAATAACGGCATGGTAAAATGGGTTTACTATGAAGCTTTATATTAAAAAGATTCTCAAAGTAATTTAAGAGAGTGTCCAAGATTTACAGAAAATCATATTTTTCTTACTAATGCATTAAAAATACGTGTTTTTCTTGCAACTCAGGTATATTATTTTTCCTATATATATTACCATTATACTACAATACACTCCATATACAATATTTTTGTTTTTTGCATTAATTTGTCTTTTTCATTACTACTACAGAGCTGTTTAGTAATTTTATGGCTGACAGACTGCAATACTATTTACAAGAGCAGAAAGAAAAGCCAAAAATAACATTATTTAAAGGATGTGAAATGACTCAGGCATTCACAAAGCAAATTAATTGTTACATCCTAGCCCACGGTTCGGGCTATAGTGGAGTAATAGTCCAGTCAATAGGGAAAAAATGATGCAAAAATGTTTAACCGATTTCTGAGTACATTATCGTTTAGTGTGCGCTTCACTGATAGACCCCTACTATCATGTATCTAAAATTTTGTCCCGGAACTTGTTACAAATGATGGTTAAAAGTCAGGGTTGTTATGTTTTAAACAAATTGTTTAAAACTGTTTGATTAAAACATGTTTTACACAGTAGACACTGTTTTAAACATTTTTGTTTTAAACAGTTTTAAACTACTGTTGAAAACTGTTTAAAACATTGTAATTAAAGTATAAGATTATTTAAGAAAGAAGGTGTAAGAAAAAGAAACTAACAGGTGTGTATATTGCAAAAAAGGTTTTGTTTCAGTTTTGTATTTATATTTATTTTTTTTTTGTGTTTCAGAGTGTTATTTATATAACATATAAATATAAATTTCCGATGGTATGGTTCTACCACCCGTCCGGAAACATTTTGTACATATAATACTGATTATTTGTCTTATTTTTTTTACAATGTTATATACTTAACTCTCAACATAAATTATAAATAAAAAAGTAAAGTATCTGAAGANTCTTTTATATAAAAACTACAAATTAAAAAAAAATAAATCATATCACATTGCATTTTAGCACTTATTGCACATTACAAACAAAATAACGTTAATTCTTTAAGTAAGAAGTAAAACCTACAAAGAAAATGAACGATAACAATATATTGCAAGTGTAGTGCAGTCATTCCATATCAGGTAGTTTTTTTCTATTAATCAACTAAAAATCTTTTTTGTAAGATCAGATTATACAAATTCAGTCTGAATCTCATGTTCAATTTCATCAACTTTACTCTTTCTGTTGAGTGCTTTCAAAATTGTTACTAATTTTGAAGCTTTTTCTACACCTAATCTGTTTCTCAGTTTTGTGTGTACTAAATTAAAAGCTGAGAAAAGTCTCTCTATGCTAGCAGAAGAAGCAATTGCTGTATGGAGTTGTGTTACTAAGTCGAACGTTACAATATTGATATTATTTTTCAGCGCAAGCCACCATGTTATTGGCTTAATATTTTTAACGGATTCCTCAGAAAACAGATAATTTTTGAATGGAGAAGTTTTTGCTCGGTAAGACATAACATCAGGCATGGCTGCAGGATGATACAAATTGACATATTCCATAGCTT
>NW_018024487.1:0-6475 GCF_002006095.1 Pseudomyrmex gracilis
CACTAGTTACCCACAAAGTGTGGAAATATAACAATAAATTATGAAACGTTATTTACTATGATCGATGGTAAAGTATGCACAGCTTTATCAGATACAGCATTATCTTGTTCGACATGTTACATTTGTGGAGCAAAACCTTCTGAAATAAACGACATNAAGAAAGTACTTAAGAAGAATATTGATGATAATGCGTATAATTACGGGATATCAAGTCTTCATGCAAGAATTCGCTGTATGGAATTTTTACTCNATATTGCATACAATTTACTTTTTAAAAAATGGAGTGTACGGGATCCTGCCTTAAAAAATCAACNAGAAGAAAATAAAAAAAGGATACAGCAAGAATTTAGAAAGNAATTAGNATTGCTTATTGATGTTGTTAAACAAGGATCGGGGACAACTAAGGATGGTAATACAGCCAGATGATTCTTTTCTAGGATAGAAACGAGTGCTAAAATCACAGGATTAGACGAATCTTTAATAAGAAAATTTTCTATGATACTGCAGACAATCTCATGCGGAGAAATAATAAATACTACAAAATTTGGGTTATATACTCTTGAAACCGCAAAAAGATTAATTAAAACCTATGGATGGTATTACATGACAGCATCCGTGCATAAACTTTTGATTTATGGAGAAGCAATAATCTCTAATTTTTCAATTCCCATTGGGCATTTGTCAGAAAAAGCAAGTGAAGCGCGAAACAAAGAGTGTCGAGAATATAGAAGAACACATACACGTAAAATAGACAGAAGCAAAATCAATGAAGACATTTTACATCACCTTTTAGTCTCATCTGATCCCGTAATTTCTAATTTAAGACAGAAGAAAAATGGAATTAAACAAGAAATGTTTCCAGAAACAATAAAAATGTTATTATGAGCACTCAAATTCTTACGCTCACTCGCTCACACACCCACTCACTTACCAATCCACACACACACACACGATATGCAAAATCCGACCATGCAACCTCCTCGTGGTGCATATTGGTTAATACTAATGCCGGCGGTAGATGCTTGTTTATAAAACAAATTGGTATTTGCAATATGATATTTAACAAGTATTTAAGTTGGTAAGGCACACNCTTTTATATCTTATNTGCATAATTATATTGATACATTTGTTTTATTTTGTCTTTACAAGTGTAATGTCCGCTCTTTCCTATGTTTCGATCTACTGTGCGTCGGTTGGATCCGTCTCCGCAAGAGATCGTAAAATGAGAGGGTCTATTGTTCGGAAGATTCTATTTTAACGTAGGCGCTGGTCATTTGACTATGAGTAGCAAATCTTTTTGTGGTGCATATTGGTTAATACTAATGCCGGCGGTAGATGCTTGTTTATAAAACAAAGTGTTATTTGCAATATGACATTTAACATTACAACATTTTCAAAATTATACTAATGTATGACTCAATAAAGATATTTTACTCCGAAAATTTACATTTTGTAAAAAAAATAGAAATAAAATCTTTATATGTTAATGTAGCCATATGAAGCAAAGACAAATCAATAAAACGTAAAGTTGTGAAAAAAATTCGCATCTTATAAAGATCGAATCTTATTCGATCTTATATTCGCATCTTTATAACATGAACCAACTAAAACGTACTAGACTCATGGGATTCTTTTTGCAAAAAATAGATGGATCTCTTAAGGTTGCACTTAGATGCAGATAAAATTTATCATTTTACGAAGTAGAAAGTCTCTTTAATAAACTATGACAAGTTACAGTTTAAGATATTATAAGACTTTTTGTTAAAAGTTAACTCTTAAGTAAAAACTCAGAAATGTGGTTGCCTTTATATAATTANGTGTCAAATTGTTAAGTATACTAATTTTTACTTNAGGTAAGAAATTTTTTCAAGCCAAAAAATAGTATATTTGTTTAAAAAAAAATTGGAGACACAACTACTACACAACTACTACACAACTACTTTGTATATTGATACAAAGTGGAAAGAAATATATTATCTTAAATATAAATAACTAAATTGATGGAAATTTAGAAGTGCTCAACTTGTAAGATTTATGGTTATTTTACACGAGGGTTGTAACAATANTTGGAAAATGATGATTATATATTATTTCTATGATATTTCAAGTAACCAAATATGATTGGATAATCTTGATTTGAGATAAAAAATTTTTGAGCCCATGTCCGGATTTTCATGCAGTTCGATCTACTGTGCGCCGGAACTTTGCGGGGCGAATAACGGGGGAATCGCTCCTCTCTTCAACTGGTAGAGTACCACCGATCGTCGCAGGCGCAGTATCTTGCGCCGCCCCTACGGGGCAGGCAACGCAGAGACCGTCGTATGATGACGACGAGAGAGAGCCCGTTACNGTAACTCCCTCACGCCGGCAGCTGAGGGTCCGATCCCCCTGCTGCGGTACGTTACTCTCTCTAATATGCAANATCTCCATGTTGTAATTAAGGTTGGTTTGATTTCAGGGTNTCCTTCACTTAATCCGGTTGTCGTCCAAGCCTGATGAGGCCGGACTCTCCGGGTTTGGAGTCAGGAATTTACTTCCCTTAGTTTAGTGGCCGGCCCGAAAGCGCCTCTCGGAGCTGGACACCTCGGATTTTTAGTCAGGGTTTATTCCTCTAGTCCGATTGCGCTGTGGCTGACAAGGTCGGACGTCCCCGGATTAGAAGTCAGGGTTTTTTCCCCTATCCCAGTTGCACCGGCAAAAGGTGCTAAGCGAGGTTGAGAACCCCCGGTTTTTGTTCGAGGTTTTCTTTCCTCTATTTCTCTTCTTAGTACAAGAGCTCTCTGAGAGCCTGTCTGGCATGGGTGACCCTGCCAGGGATTCCAAAGAGTCCCTGCCAGCATAGCCTCTCAGATCAGCGCTTTCCTAAGCCCGGGCACCTCGACAAGGTGGGGGAAAGTCGCCCGAGAACCTAACCTTGTCACCGACGGCCGGAAGCAGAGCAACGGAAAGAAGGATTGCCCAGAGGACCTTGGACGACAGAAGCATACTATTAAGGGCACAGGCAGCTTGGGAACGCGAGAGGAATGTACACCAGTATATGAATTGGGCCAGGCACTTTCTGGCGGAATGATGAACAATCTTCCGAATTAAGGCTAGTTCTTAGAACTATAGNTATACTCCGACCAAAAGATATGAATTAATATATAATCGTTCCTTAAGTAAAAGAGTTTTATTTTTTCAAATGTTTAAGCTTTCTTTTAATTGTTAACAAAAAATACTGTAGTTTTTGAATATACTTACCCAAAACAGAACCACCGGCGGGTGGACGTCCGTTAAGGATAAATTCTTGATTTACGTTCTGTTATGGTATATTTTTATATTAAGCAAAATTTCATGTAATCTAAGAATATGGGGTTATATAGGTAAGGATACTTGGATACTTACGTTATTACTTACCGGGTTTGGATCCTGGCGCTGAAAAAGAAAAAAGGGTCATTAAGAATTTCTGTTATTGTTAAGTTTTGTTTTACGTCAATATGTAGTTTACATGTGTATACAGATATACTTACCTGGTCTAAGAAGTAACCCTAAAAAAGAAAAGGTCAGCGATTAAAAAGTTTTGTCACGTGCAAAAGTCGTTCCGAGACTGGTTACTTACACATATACACATATATACAAATATTAATCTCTCACACGCTTAAGGGCAAATACATACACCAGTCACGACACTACGACACGACACGCGACACATTCAAACAACAATCATCCCTTAAGCCATACATTAACATCCCATACGCACACCAAACACGTCACACACACATAGGTTGTCCATACACACTATATACAATGCTTAACACACATACTACATTCACTCTACACCTAGACCCCAAACATATAATTAAGGGCTCACGCTCACACCAGCTATACACACATTCACGNACATTCACACCCCTTAATCTTACCATTTATTCACACACACATATAAGATCAAAACTCATACATAAGCACACATTCACGCATCAACCACACCAGAGACACACACAGACTTCGTCCATGCCACAATTATTCGTTAAACCACACATTCCAGTCTTACCACACACACAAACATACTCGCATAAGAGGACATTCATACATCACACATCCCAAAATCACTCCTTACACACATACACCAAGTTACACACCTTAAGTCACCAGTTTAGTAACTCGTAGAAACGAGCCTTGAACTTCTAAGGTTCTCTTCTTAATTTGAACGAGTTGAGGAACAGCACTAGGTGCACTCTAGGAGATATAGGAAAGCGGGCAAGAAAGAAAAGCAGTTCCTCTCAAGCATTCAACAAGTGAACACGCGAATGAACGACGATTGAGAGAACGAGTTTTTCTGCAAAACGAAATTAATTATTTGCGATAAATATAACATTGTACGTAGCGCGGTATAAAGTGCGCGAGTTAATAAAGTCTGTAAAGCATATTCCTATATTGGCAAATATACATATATTGTGCGTAAAAAAAGTGTCATTTATTTAAGTGAACCTGATCCTTGTCCTGGCGTTCCTGAAGGATAATACCGGATCTTCCCTTGGTGTTTGGACGGATCACATCGACAAAACACCTGGCGATCGTTTGTTCAAGACGCAGATTTGTAAGTACCGGCCATTTTCCTACTAACCCCGGTCACAACCTAACCTTGTCACCCGAGCCCCAGAGGTGACTTAGGAGGTCGAAGTGGCGCAACCAACTTAGGAGAAAGAAGAGAAGGAGTCGACGGAATTCTTGTCCCCGTCTTCAGGAGAAGAATTCGAGAAGATGGGAGAAGAGAGGAGCGGCAAACAAAAAAATGCAATAGTTAAGCAGTTTGAACTGCGTTAAGCGTTTTGTTTATTTGTGATTTTTTTGTATATGTATGTTTATTCTGAATTTTATCTTTATTTTTTAAGTTTTATTTTCATTTTATTTTGTCGTCGCGTTTGGTGGTACTATCACTTTGGTGATCTTTTATTGTTATCTCAACGGCTATGAATATTTTATCTCTGACAAGTGTTGCGTAAGCGTTATAGTTAAAAAGCGTTTAGAAGCGTTTTGTTATTAGTTATTAAAGTATAAGGATAGGCAGTCAAACACACAGCAGACAGACAGGAGGCAGGCACACGTTACACACACACATACTCAGCCGTTATGCACAACACTTAGTCTACTATAAGTCAAACACAAACACTCGGATAGTGAAGCATTCATACACCAAAAACCCATAGACTTCATGTACATAGCATTCATCCTTATGCAAACATTTTCAGTCATACCTGTCACACTCACAAACATACCAAATAGGGAACCATTTACACAGCATATGTTCAGTAGTCGTTCACACATCATGCACACATTTTCACGCCTTAATCGCAACGTTTAGTTCACTACACGTACACACGCAGACACACGCATTAGCGTCCACTCGTACATCATTCGTACCAAATTAACTCACACATCATGTACACACATTTTCATTCATTAAGTACAACATTGAATTTACTACACATACACACCTAAACACTTACATAAAAGAACATTCATACATCGTTCACACAGGCGTCACCCACACATCACGTATACAAAGTTTTGCCCTTTAATCACAACATTAAATGCACTATACATACACACTCAAACACTTACATAAGGGCTCATTCATACACCATTTACACAAGCATCACTCACACTCCATGCACACACAGTTATATCCCTTAATCATGACATTCAATATACAGGTACCACACACAAACAGGTTCGCATAAGAGTCCATTCGTACATCTTTCACACAAGCCCAACTCACACTTCATGCACACGCATTTGTAGCCCTTAATCACACTGTTAAACACAACACAAGTATACACACAAACACTCGGATAACAAATAAAATACACACAGCAGGAATACCACTGACACACACAACACATACATACCACTTACGTGGCGAGTTTGAGTTGCCGGGGTGCGTACTGCGCATGCGCGTGGCGGACTACTTGGTCNGTGCGTAGGAAGAANGACGCAGAGACCAGTGTTGCAAACTCTGGCCGGCTAGCACCGAGAGCACCGAGGTGGTGGGAGCCACTGGAAGCACGCACACAAACGAGAATCGCCGTCCGTGTGCGTGACGTCACGCTCGGCAGTTCGGCTCGTGGAAGAGTGCAGACGTGTTATGTTCCGCCTCTTTTCCATCAAAGCCAGCTCGACAAGAAGAAAGACGAAGCACGTTCATGNTACGTTGCTCGCGCGCTTCTTGCGTATGACAATGTAAAACGCGATGATTTACGCAAGATGATTTACAATCTTGGAAAAAAGTATATAATATTATTGATAATAATAAAACATTTCAAGATACATTATATATTGGTATTAATTATGAATATGAGTTGAGAGAAACTGCGATAAAAAGTTTTTAGAAAAGCATTTAATTGTATACAAAATATATTANTAGTGTTTTTTATATATTTTTATTTTGCAAATTACAAAAAGAATCTATAACATTTTATGGATGCATAATCTT
>NW_018024488.1:0-3330 GCF_002006095.1 Pseudomyrmex gracilis
AGTGTAAACTTGTTTAATAAACCATATCTTTCATTTTCGATTTTTAATTCACGTAGTCCGGGAACTTTCCGGACAAACTGTGTATATATATAAATGTAACGAATTTTACTTGTAAATTTTTATAAGTATTTTTTGAATTGAAATCTCAATTCTTAAAATCATACGGGATGCTAGATTTGCATCTCACATATGGAAAACCCCGGATACCCCCCTAACTAATTTTTAAAATATTGCGAAAAAAACTCCTCGGCCAGGAGTCGAACCTGGAATCTCCGGCTTTCCGTGCCATTGCATTCCCTGTTTTTTTTTTACTGATATCGCGTTCCAAACGTCCACACAGATACATCTAAAAGAATGTCTGACCCAGAGATGCCAGTTTTGAGACGTTTGCAGCATGCTCAGCAAGTAGAGGAGATACACAGATAAAACGCACACAGGCGAACAGTCGTGTGCGTGTGCGCTCAGCGCTTCGGCGAGTGGCTGCTTGCTTGTGTGCGTATCCCCTCCATTTACTGCTGCATGTTGCAAGCGTCTCAAAACTGGCATCTCTGGTCTGAACATCTCTGTTCTGCTTAGTGGGAGAACAAGATCATCTGGAATCATCCTAGTGTCACGCAGATTCACGTTTAAAAACAAAGGAGTTGTAAATCGCCTCAGGTCTCTTCGTTTCTAATATTCTGTGAATATTCTGTCTAGTAAAACTAGACAGTCAATGAAATATTCTCTTTTTGATCTAATCTTAAGCCATTGCAATTTGTGAAAGTAAGGCGTGATGAGCTCATACCAACTAGCTTGATGAATAAATCTAACACAAATGTTAAGTGATTTTTGCAGACGCGAGTTTTTATCGTTAGTTATATCTGACATGAGCATACAACAATAATCGAAAAAAGGTATTAATAAGGTAGAGACTCTTGTTCTTAACGCGAGAAAAGATGTTTATAGGCTTTCAGCCGGTGAAGAGACGCATTGACACGAGCCACAGTGTTGGTCAACTGTACATCCCAGGAGAGAGTGCTGTTGAGTGTAATGCCCAGATAAGACCACCGAGTCCTTGTGTGGAATCTTCGTACCCTCAATTTCTATTAGCGCTAGATATTTGTAATCAAGATTCCTAATATATCTAGAAGTTCCGAAAATTATCGCAGATGTTTTTCCAGCGTTGAGAGTTAAACCGTTATCCGTAGCCCAATTTATCACGTTTTCGATGTCCTCATTTATCTTTACAATGGCCTCGTCCAAGCAATTCGATTTAACATGTAAATATATCATTAAATCATCTGCGTAAAAATTATACTTGCAGTATTGTAAGATCTCACCGAAGTCGGACACATAAAGCACGTAAAACAGCGGCCCAAACACCGATCCCTGAGGAACTACCCTGAGAACAGACAGCTCCCCAGAGAACTCGCCGGTGCCAGGATCTCGCACAACCTGCGTTTTTCCGTACAGATATGAACAGATCCAACGCAGAGTCACACAAGAAAAGTTAAATTCTTTTAACTTGTTAATTAACTTATGGTGTACTACGCAATCAAAAAAATGCCCTAGTAAAATAAAAAAATACTGAGACACTAACTTCTCTCTCAAATCGACTGCAAGTCTGATATCGTCCAATACTCTGATGAGAGCTGTTTGGGTTGAAAAATCGTTTCTATATGCGTTTTGATATCTGTCCAAGCAGTTATTAGTCTCTACGTATTCTCTGATTTGGTCCGCGATTAGGCGTTCAAAAACTTTAGAAAGCCCACATAAGATGGAGATGGGTTTATAGTGCTTGAGTTCAGGAGGATCTTTACTTTCATCAGTAGGACCTTTACTTTCGGAATCGGACATACTATGGCTGCTCTCCAACGAGAAGGAAAAACTCTATGCGACAGGCAGAAGTTAAACGTGTGCGCAAGAACATGCGGCAGAAGGCATGGCGAAGCTAAACTAATGATCTCTAATGATAGACCGTCTATCTCGATGACGTCCAATTTGATCATATTTGCCGCTCTACAAATATCTCGATTGTCAATGTTCTTCCAGTGGAATTTTGTGTCCTCGAAAATCTCATCTCCGAGAGAAAAAGAGAATCTGGGTTGGTAAGGTTATTATTATAGAGATACGCAAAGTAGTAGAGACTCTGTCTCTCTCCAAGGTCTTCCCGCGCCCCAGGAAGCTATATAAAGACTTAGTGGCAAAAGTTGCTTGTGGGCGTACTAGCGTCGCTGTGCGCCACGTAACTTTGGCTCGTTGAATTTCCGCGTTGCGTTGGTCCGCGAGCGCTGGGTCAGTCGCATTTCGGCGGTTCGTGGGTGTGGAGCTCGCCGCACAGTCTACATATGGTGGCGTGAAGTCACCACAATATATATTATCGACAATCACACAAAAATATTATCTATTATTATTATAGGTATTATAGAAATCACTGAGAATATTACTGGTAATTTTTTTTTTACACAGAATGACAGTAATTCTTTTGTACCACTGCCGCAATATATTATTGCCAGTAGTTCTTTTTTGTGTGACCGGCCAGTAGTATAACTAGAAGAGTTCTAACCCAGAAGCTCTGAGGGGGACGCGGGGTATGACGTCACAGGGGGAGGGGTGACGTCACACGGAGGGGAGAGGGTATGACGTCACAGGGGAGGGGGAGGGGTATGACGTCACTATGACGTCACGCGGGGTGGAGGGGAGGAGTATGACGTCACAGGGAGAGGGGTGACGTCACTATGACGTCACGCGGGGGGCGTGGCTCTGACGTCACAGGATATGACGTCACGCGGGAAATGACGTCACAGGATATGACGTCACGCGAGAAATGACGTCACAGGATATGACGTCACGCGAGAAATGACGTCACGCGATATTATGGCGACTTCACACGCGGCGGGCTCCGTTATGACGATTTCACACGTGGCAATATGGCGGTTCGACAAGATGGCGTCACAGGATATGACGCGGCGGGCATCGGTATAGCGGCTGCAATATAGCGGCGACAATATGGCGACTTCAAGGTATGTACTATTTACTATATGCATGGTGTATACTCGTACTTCTTAATGCTGTACGACAATACCGCGTCTCCAAGATGTATATATCTACGTTTTGGTACATACATTCTGTCAAGAAAGTACCGGGAATTTTCAATTAAAACAACATTTTTACATTTAATCATCAAAATTTATTAGGTCGCCTTCAAAATAGGCTCCATTTGCTCCAATACATCTATGCCAACGGCACTTCCAATCATCGAAACATTTTTTATAGGCGCTTTCCGGGATGGACTTTAGCTCTCGCGCCGAATTTTGTTTTATGGCTTCAATCGACTCAAAACGGGTGCCA
>NW_018024488.1:8010-11675 GCF_002006095.1 Pseudomyrmex gracilis
ATATTATTTAAAAAATAGCCAGCATGCGTTGGCAGTTCACAATAATTTTTAGGCCCATTCTACTATGAGTTGAAAATGTCCCGTCGCCAGTTGCGACTACTAAGGAAAAAGTATTATTTTACTTGATGCGGTTGCCAGTTGCTATGCAGATTCGTAGATTAGACGATCTGTCATGTAACATGACAGATAAACTCATGCATAATGATCATATGCACACGCGTCATAGTGCAACATTCTCTATCGGAAATTTCGTGAACTACATAGTGCCCTTTGTTTCAGACAGATTGATAGTATATGATATCAAATAAACATCATCACGAGATTACTTTTTATGCATCACTTAGATAACCAAATCATATTCTGAGTGTTTCATTAGATTGTTTAGTGTCGTACTTATTGCTGTAGTTCACTGTAAATACGTACATAAGCTTAGAAAAAGTTTTTTATACGTGATCATATAGTGAGGTTATAGAAGAAAACTGTAGAAGAAAAAATTTATGCTGAATTTGGACATTTTAAAAAACACCAGCAAATTCTTAGCACAATTCACTTATTTCTGTAGAAGCATTTTGGATTTAATGCAATAAATACGGCTCAAAAAGAAATCTTAGAATCGTCGGTTTACAGGTGTCTATAGTCGGTATCCAGTACCCTCTTAAGTAGTGATACTAGGAGAGTTTTAACTCAGGAGCTCCGAGGGGGGCGCGGGGTATGACGTTACAGGGGAGAGGGTATGACGTCACGAGGGGGAGGGAAGGGGTATGACGTCACAACGGGAAGGGTGACATCACTATGACGTCACGCGGGGGCGTGGCTCTGACGTCACAAGATACGACGTCACGCGGAAAATGACGTCACGCAACATTATGGCGACTTCACACGCGACGGGCTCCGTTATGACGATTTCACACGTGGCAATATGGCGGTTTGACAAGATGGCGTCACAGGATATGACGCGGTGGGCATCGGTATGGCGGCTGCAATATAGCGGCGATAATATGGCGACTTCAAGGTATGTACTTCTTAATGTACGACAATACCGCGTCTCCAAGATGTATATATCTACGTTTTGGTACATATGTACATTTTTTATATAATAAAAATATGAAAAAACATGCTTAGAACAACTATGTTATTTGTACATATGTTATTTATTCGCACATACTTATTTCACGCAGTATGCAACCTTCTACGCAGTGCGCGCAAAGTTGCATTGTTGCAGTTTTTAGCGAAAGTGCGCAAAGTTGCGGAGTTGCAGTTTTTCAGCGAGAATGACGTAATATTCACTTCTAATTTAAGTTTTTATTCATACATACATATTATTTACATGCGTCGCACATAATATCTTTTAAAGCNCACGCTACTAATTCACAGTCTATAATCGCGCTACTATCATATACTCCACTTTGACATATAGCTGTTGCAGCATTGCTTACATCAGTGATATTTTGTTCTCGTAGAACGCGAACAAACTGTGCAAACGTTGTATGTATTACATGAGTATGTTCTGCCAACCAATAATACATATTTTCAATACACNAATTTAAAGTTAACAAAAATTTNACAGTGGGTGGTTTCATGTATAAACACTTATCGTTTAATGTAAATTTTACAACTCGTGCATCGCGAATAATAACGACATTTAGCGCTAAATCGCGAAGCCACAAAGTTGCAGACACATCGGTCGATTGTAGTAGTTGATGAATATCCATCTGCTTCTGGATGATCGTTTGCCATGTGGCAAATGGTATAAGCAATGAATTGCCACGGTTGTCTCCGATAACGATCTCCACATATGAGATTGGACCGACACTTATTCCAATCTCAATGTATTTGTACGCTGTTGATGTTACCGCGTACCGTCTTCCCAAAATGCGAGTCGCCTGATGTGGCGGAGACGCTGTTGACACACTGTAAAAATATATGTGAATAAAGTATATGCCAAAATCAAGTAAAACGACAATGTACTTACTTGTTGCGTGCAACCTTCGTCTCACCGTTGTATTTTCCTCTAGTCGCTACGGTATACATTGTATCTTCTTGAAACCGCGATCGAAAATTGACTGATGCGGTGTCGCGTAATAACTTTCTTAAATATTGCCCGGCCCCACNACTTTGGATTAGAAAAGTGATGATAGCATCAAAAATTATGACTCATTCTATATATTATATTAAATGCACTTTTGTTTGCCGAATATCAAATTTCACCGATTTGATCANGTATTAAAGTAACATAATCCTATATTAAAAAATGCTGATAATAGCAAAAAATTGCTAACTGCGTATTAGAAAATAACAATTATGCAATCGCTATAGATGACTCATACCTTCTGCAAAAAAAAGCACTTCTGTCGGATATCAGATGTCATCGTTGTTATCACGTAGTCAAAGTTATATTTTGCAAACATTGCACTTTTTTTTCGTGTATCACATGTTACTTCTATTAAACAAATACAGCATCAACAAAAGTGCAGCATCAGCACAAAATATACTATAAAAAGGCGACATCGTCGCATAAAATTAGTATTTCATCATAACATAGAGTGAGTGATCAATCAGTGTGTTTCTTTTCGAAGACAAAGTGTTAAAAAAGTGACAAAATGGAAACTATCGCGCAATTAGAGCGCAATGTATTGGAGCAGTCGACTCGTTTAAACTCGCGGGAAGAGTTTGTTGCATGGGAACAGCGATGTGAAGAATGTCTCGAATTATTAGAAGAACATAGTCGGAACAAACGTCTACGACTGTCTGTAGGAGTCAGGCAATCACTGGTCGCTAGAATTGCGCGACTCGAAAGAGTAAAAGACTCACTGCGTCGACAGTTTGCATACATTGGCGCCGGACATCGGCTTACATGGCGAGAAATAGACACCGCTTTTGAAAGTAGAATAATGACAGGTGTTATCATTAACGCAAATCATATCGAACCTCGTCATTTTCTCGAACACGCGAAAAGCACGGTGTTGGAAAAAGTACAAAATGCCATTGAGAAACACAATAGTCTAAAAATCAATATAGTGTTCAATGGTGAATTTATATCGGGAAATAAACAAGCCAATAAAAATATAACAACAAGAAATTCAGAACTCTTTTGTACTACTAATTTAGACGAGTGGTACGAGCGATACGTTATAGAACCCACGTTAGCGTCCTTAGATGAATTCCAAGAACGCGATAGCGGATGGGCCTTGTCACGTATACTACATTTAACTGTAAACGTGAACAAATACAATCCATTGCGCGCAGGATGTCATATAAATTTGCCACCAGAAGTTAAGTTTAAAAAAGCGGTGATTAACGTGCTATACGAGGACAATGCATGCTTTGCATGGTCAGTGGTCGCCGCTCTTTATCCTGCTGCAAGAAATGTAGAACGCACATCATCGTATCCCCACTATACGACAGTGCTGAATCTTCAGGATATTGAGTGCCCAATAAGTGTACACCAAATACCAAAATTTGAACGGCTCAACGAAATCTCTGTNAACGTGTACAGTATGGAATTGATGAGAAATAAGAAAAAGAACGAACTTGTCATCCTTCCAATACGACTCACAGAGCAAAAGAGAGAGAAGCACATCAACTTGCTTTACGTTTCGGATTCACGAGATGTTAATCGTGGGCACTTTGCGTGTATAAAGAATCTGTCTCGACTCGTGAGCACA
>NW_018024489.1:0-6510 GCF_002006095.1 Pseudomyrmex gracilis
TGTTGGATGTCGAGGAAGGTCGGGTGGTCGAGATGAAGTTCAGAACACGAACTTGTATTTTTATCTTGTATTTCTCTGATTACAACTCCTTCTGTATCTTTCACGGCTGTATCTCACTGCGGTAAACTCTCAGGCTTGCGGAGCCACACAGTGAGATAGCAGTCTAATCACGGTCTCTCCTCTGCTTCATCTACGCGATCGATTTATAGTAATCGATCGCGCTGATTCAGCAGGCCCACCGGTCCTAGCAACGGCCGTGCTAGTTACCGGTGCCGGTGTCGACACATGCTGCGCTTGCACTTCACACAACGCGGCGATGTGTTGCGCCCTGTGGCAACCAGCAGTTCTTCCTAGAACTGCTGCCTTCCTGCTATCTAACTAGGTCATTGAGCAATGACAGTGATGTCTCATCACATTGCTCAATGGCCTCATCTTAACTACCTTAAGACACAAAAATTGGCTCACAACAATAATATAGAAAAAGCAATGACAAATATCTCGTTGTCGTGGGAAAACTTAGTTTCGGTTGCTACCGATGGTGCTGCAGCAATAATGAGACAACATGCTGGATTTATAGGACGTCTGAAATCAAAATTAAGATCGCAATCAGGACAAGAAATATATTCCATACTTTGCATCATTCATCAGGAAGCATTATGTGCAAAATCCCTGAAATATGAAGAAGTAATGAAAATTGTTATTAAAGTTGTCAATTTTATTAGAACAACAGAATTGAACCATCGCCAATTTCGTGAATTTTTAAACTTTTTAAATTCAGAATATCAAGAGACACGGTAGTGCCTCGCACCAAGTTCACGCGCGCGCAGTGCGCCCGAACTGTGCGAGGCACACCGTACCTCTTAATACGCGAAAATGAAGAATTTTAAGAGTGGGGAAAAATTCAATCAGCAATATCTTAATACTGACTAAACCGATCGGCATTATTCTAGTCTCAATCGATTCAGGTAAAAAAGCAGAAAAGAAAAGTATTAATGTGTTTTTTTTCCGAGGCTTGTTTTTAAAGCTGTTTACAGAAAACGTTTTGACTTGTAATTTTTTACGTTTTCTGACTAGAAAGGCAAGTGGTGGGGAAAAACAACCGGCTAAGTGGTGGGGAAAAACGACCGGCTAGGTGGTGAGGAAAATCGACCAGCTAGGTGGTAGGGAACTGTCAGTTCATTTGTGGTGTAAAAAATGGTGCCAATATACATGCGTCTACACTGTGAGAGAGAATGAGAAAGAGTGAAAAAAAAAGTGAGAGAGAGTGCGAGAAAAAGTGAGAGAAAGTAGGATAGAACAAGAAAAAGAGTGAGAGAGTGTAAGAGAAAATAAGAAAAAGTGCGAGAGAGAGTGAGAAAAAGTGAGAGAGACCACGCAAGAGTGCAAAAAAAAGTGAGAGAAAATGCGAGAAAGAGTGAGAGAGAGTAGGATAAAAAATGAGAAAGAGTGAGAGAGTTTAAAAGAATGTTTTATAGAGTGCGAGAGAGAGTAAGAGAAGGTGAGAAAGAGTGCGAGAGAAACTGAGAGAGAGTGACAGAGAGAAAGACAAAATTTAAGAGTGCGAGAGACAGTGAGAGAATGAGAGAGAATAAAAAAAAGTGGAAAAAAGATTGTGAGAGAGTGCGAGAAAGAGTGAGAGAAAATAAGATAGAAACAGAGAAAGAGTGAGAAAGTGTGAAAGAAAGTATTATAGAATGCGAGAGAGAGTAAGAGAGAATGAGAAAGAGTGCGAGAGAGACTGAGAGAAAGTGAAACAGAAAGAAAGAAAGTGTAAGAGTGTGAGAAAGAGTGAGAGAGAGTGAGAGAGAATAAGAAAAAGTAGAAATAAAAGTGAGAGAGAGTGCGAGAAAGAGTAAAAGAGAGTGCAAGAAAGAGTGAGAGAGAGTAGGATAGAAAATAAGAAAGAGAGGGAAAGTGTGAGAGAGAGTGTAAGAGAGTGCGAAAGAGAGTAAAAAAGAGTGAGAAAGAGTGCGAGAGTAACTGAGAGAGTGTAAGAAAAAGAGAGAGAGAGAAAATGTAAATGTGCGAGAGAGAGTAAGAGAGAGTGAAGAAGAGTGCGAAAGAGACTAAGAGAGAGAAAGAAAGAGAAAGTGTAAGAGTGCGAAAACGAATGAGAATGAGAGAGAATAAAAGACTGGAAAAAAAGTAAAAAAGAGTGTGAGAGAGTGTGTTATAGAGTGCAAGAGAAACTAAGAGAGAATAAAAAAAAATCCGAGAGAGACTGAGAGAGAGTGAGAGAAAAAAAGAGAAAGTGTAAGAGTGCAAGAAAGAGTGAAAGAAACTGAAAGAGACCAAAAAAAAGTGCAAAAAAAGTGAGAGAGAGTGCGAGAAAAAGTGAGAGAGAATGCGAGAAAGAGTAAAAGAGAGTAGGATAGAAAATGAGAAAAAGTGAAAGAAGTGAGAGAGTGTGTTATAGAGTGCAAAAAAAAGTAAGAGAGAGTGAGAAAAAAGCGAGAAATACTGAGACAGAGTGAGAGAGAGAGAAAGAAAAAGGAAGAGTGCAAGAAAAAGAGAGTGAGAGAAAGTGAGAGACCACAAACTAGTGCAAAAAAAAGTGAGAGAAAGTGAGAGACCACAAACTAGTGCAAAAAAAAGTGAGAGAAAATGCGAGAAGGAGTGAGAGAGAGAGAGAGAGAGAGCAAAAAAGAGTAAAAGAGAATTCGAGAAAGAGTGAGAAAGAGTAGGATTGAAAATGAGAAAGAGTGAGAGAAGTGAGAGAGTGTGTTATAGAGTGCGAGAGAGAGTAACAGAAAGTGTGAAAAAATGCGAGAGAGACTGAGAAAAAGTGAGAGAAAAAGAGAAAAAGTGTAAGAGTGAAAAAGAGAGTGAGAAAGAATGAGAGAGAATAAAAAAGAGTGGAAAAAAAGTAAGATAGAGTACGAGAAAGTAAGATAGAAAAAAAGAAAGAGTGGGAGAGTGTGAGAGAGTGTCTTATAGAGTGCGAGAGAAAGTAAGAGAGAGTGAGAAAGAGTAAGAGAGAGTGCGAGAAAGAAAGAGAGAAAATAAAATAGAAAAAAGAATGAGTGAGAGAGAGTGCGAGAAAGAGTGAAAAAGAGTGAGAAAAAGTGCGAGACTCTCTCTCAGTTTTTCTCGCACTCTCTCTCACTCTCTTTTGCACTCTTTTTTGCTCTCTTTCAGTTTCTCTCACTCTCTCTTGCACTCTTACATTTTCTTTCTCTCTCTCTCTCACTCTCTCTCGCATTTTTTCTCATTCTTTCTTACTCTCTCTCGCACTCTATAACACTCTCTCTCACACTCGTTTTCGCACTCTTACACTTTCTCTTTCTCTCTCTCTCTCAGTCTTTCTCGCACTCTTCCTCATTCTCTCGTACTCTTTCTTGCACTTTATAACACACTTTCTTACTTCTCTCATTTTTTATCCTACTCTCTCTTACTTTTTCTCGCACTCTCTCTCACTGTTTCTCGCAATCTCTTTCACTCTTTTTTGCACTCTTTTTTATTCTCTCATTCTCTCTCACTTTTTCTTGCTCTCTTACAATTTCTCTCTTTTTCTTTTTCATTTTCTCTCGGTATCTTTTGCACTTTTTCTCACTCTCTCTTACTCTCTCTCGCACTCTATAACACTCTCTCTCACACTCTCCCACTCTTTCTTTTTTTCTATCTTACTTTCTCGCACTCTCTCTTACTCTTTTTTCCACTATTTTTTATTCTCTCTCACTCTCTCTTTCACTCTTACACTTTTTTTCTTTCTGTCTCACACTCTCTCAGTCTCTCTCGCACTTTTTCTTTCTCTCTCGCATTCTAAAACACTTTCTCTCACACACTCCCACTCTTCCTCTATTTCTCTTTTATTCTCTCTCACTCTTTCTCGCACTCTCTCTTATTCTTTTTTACTCTCTCTTACTCTTTCTCGCACTCTATAAGACACTTTTTCACACTCTCTCACTTTTTCTCATTTTTTTCCTACTCTCTCTCACTCTTTCTCGCACTTTTTTTCACTCTTTTTTGCACTCTTTCGTGGTCACTCTCACTTTCTCTCTCTCTCTCTCTCTCTCACTTTTTCTCTGTAACTCTTGCACTTTTTCTCACTCTCTTACTCTCTCTCGTACTCTATAACACATTCTCTCACTTCTCTCACTCTTTCTCATTTTCTATCCTACTCTCTTTCACTCTTTCTCGCATTCTTTCTTACTCTTTCTCGCTTTCTCTCTCTCACTCCTTTTCGCACTTTCTTTCACTTTTTTTGCACTCGTTTGTGGTCTCTCATTTTCTCTCACTCTCTCTTTCTTGCACTCTTACATTTTCTCTTCCTCTCTCACTTTGTCTAAGTGATTCTCGCTCTTTTTCTCACTCTCTCTTACTCTTTTTCGCACTCTAGAACACATTCTCTCACTTCTTTCACTCTTTCTCATTTTCTATCCTACTCTCTTTCACTCTTTTTCGCATTCTCTCTCACTTTTTCTCGCACTCTCTCTCACTCTTTTTTGCACTTTTTTTGGTCTCTTTCAGTTTTTTTCACTCTCTCTTGCACTCTTACACTTTCTCTCTCACTCTCTCTCAGTCTCTCTTGGATTTTTTCTCATTCTCTCTTACTTTCTTTCGCAATCTATTACACTCTATCTCACACTCTCCCTCTGTTTCTTATTTTCTATCCTACTTTTTCTCACTCTTTCTTGAATTCTCTCTTACTCTTTCTCGTACTCTCCTTCACTCTTTTTTCTACTTTTTCTTATTCTCTCTCACTCTCTCTCACTCTTTCTCACACTCTCTTACACTTTTTCTCTTTCTCTCTCTCACTTTCTCTCAGTTTTTCTTGCATTCTTTCTTACTCTCTTTCACTTTGTCTCGCACTCTCTCACTCTTTTTTCCACTCTTTTTTATTCTCTCTAATTCTCTCTTACTCTCGCTTGCTCTCTTACAAATTCTCTCTCTTTCTCTTTTTCATTCTTTCTCAGTATTTTTTGCACTTTTTCTCACTCTCTCTTACTCTCTCTCACACTCTCCCACTCTTTCTTTTTTTCTATCTTACTTTCTCGCACTTTCTCTTACTCTTTTTTCCACTTTTTTTTATTCTCCCTCATTCTCTCTCACTCTCTCTTTCACTCTTACACTTTTTTTCTTTCTGCTTCACTCTGTCTTAGTCTCTCTCGCACTTTTTTTCTCTCTCTCGCATTCTAAAACACATTCTCTCACACTCTCACACTCTTTCTCTTTTTCTATCTTACTCTCTCTTACTCTTTCTCGCACTCTCTCTTACTCTTTTTCACTCTTTCTTACTCTCTCTTGCACTCTATAAGACATTCTCTCACTCTCTCTCACTTTTTCTCATTTTCTATTTTACCGTCTCTCACTCTTTCTCGCATTCTCTCTCACTCTTTTTTGCACTCTTGCGTGGTCTCTCTCACTTCCTCTCACTCTCTTTCGCACTCTTTCTTATTTTCTCTTACACTCTCTCACTCTTTCTTTTGTTCTATCCTACTCTCTCCCACTTTTTCTCGCACTCTCTCTCACTTTTTTTTTCACTCTTTCTCATTCTCTGTCACAGTGTAGACGCATGTATATTGGCACCATTTTTTACACCACAAATGAACTGACAGTTCCTTACCACCTAGCTGGTCGATTTTCCTCACCACCTAGCCGGTCGTTTTTCCCCACCACTTAGCCGGTTGTTTTTCCCCACCACTTGCCTTTCTAGTCAGAAAACGTAAAAAATTACAAGTCAAAACGTTTTCTGTAAACAGCTTTAAAAACAAGCCTCGGAAAAAAAACACATTAATACTTTTCTTTTCTGCTTTTTTACCTGAATCGATTGAGACTAGAATAATGCCGATCGGTTTAGTCAGTATTAAGATATTGCTGATTGAATTTTTCCCCACTCTTAAAATTCTTCATTTTCGCGTATTAAGAGGTACGGTGTGCCTCGCACAGTTCGGGCGCACTGCGCGCGCGTGAACTTGGTGCGAGGCACTACCGTGTCTCTTGATATTCTGAATTTAAAAAGTTTAAAAATCCACGAAATTGGCGATGGTTCAATTCTGTTGTTCTAATAAAATTGACAACTTTAATAACAATTTTCATTACTTCTTCATATTTCAGGGATTTTGCACATAATGCTTCCTGATGAATGATGCAAAGTATGGAATATATTTCTTGTCCTGATTGCGATCTTAATTTTGATTTCAGACGTCCTATAAATCCAGCATGTTGTTTCATTATTGCTGCAGCACCATCGGTAGCAACCGAAACTAAGTTTTCCTACGACAACGAGATATTTGTCATTGCTTTTTCTACACTATTTATTACATATTCTCCCGTTGTAGTATCTTTCAAAGATATAATATCTAATAACTCCTCTGTAATTAATAAATTATTATTCACTCCACGAATAAAAATCACCAGTTGTGAAATATCTGTGATATCGGTACTTTCGTCGAGCGCTAATGAATAGGCGATAAACGTTTTCGCTTTTAATTCTAACTGTCGCACGAGATCTGCACTAAAATTTTCAACGCGACGTGCTACAGTACGAGCGGACAATCTAATTGCTTT
>NW_018024490.1:0-6506 GCF_002006095.1 Pseudomyrmex gracilis
GCGCGAACCCGAGGGGATGTTGGACCGCTGCATGCGCGCACAAAGTGGCGCGGATGCTTTGGCCTGCTTATTCCCACAAGTACCCCACAGGGATCGATATCCCTGTTTATCCTACCCGAGCCTCTCATCGTAGAGGCAAAGCTACTGGTTTCCTCTTAGTCTGACCGCTCTCCGAAGGCCTGTTCGGCAAGGTAGAACCTGCCAGGACCGAAGTCCCGCCGGTATAGCCCCTCGGATCATCACGGTTCTCAAGCCCGGGCACCACGTCAAGGTGGGAAACCGTCGCCCGGGAGGAATGACTATAGTAACCTAATTTAACCTAACTTATCCTAACCTACCTTAACGTAATACATCGTACAACTGTTATAATTACCAATTATATTATTCTTTTTCTAGGCTCCAGCGGATTTTCTTTATGGAGCGATCATCATAAGCTTGTTCAAACTACCTGGAAAAAAACAAAAGCAAACAATTTAGATTCTAAAAATATACTGTAAAAAATCATTCTTTATATAAGAGTCTGTTGGTCGACTTGGAGATAATCCTTTAGAGATGTGGAAAGAATTGAGTTCTTCATATGTATATTTATTGAAAATAGCAGTAAAATATTTAACCGTAGTGGGATCATCTGTTTCTTCTGAAAGGCTTTGTTACGTCCCACGGGCTGGGTCACGGTTCTGCGGCCGTTTACACCTGCCGGACGTACGTCCTCCTTTTTTGGTCAACCCTGAGGCTTTACCGGGGCGGAGGATGAAGATATGACCGGGAGCTGGGGTAGGGTTTTCTGTTCCGGATTAAATCAAAGNGCCGTCAATTATGTATACCGTGTGGTCCTGAGTATAAAAATCGTCGATGTGTTCCGCGATGAAATCAATGTAGGCAAAGTGGCACTTCTTGCACTCTTCTACCGGTCGATATATCGTTAAATTTTGCGAGCATCTGGCGCACAACACATCTGTGGGCTGGGTTCCAATCGAGATACTGTGGCTTATCACGGCCTCGGGTATCAGAACGTCGTCCGTCTCGTGGTTACACCACGTACAGTAGATCTTGTTGTCTAACAGGTTAAGATAAGCCAGTACCACCAACCGGCATCGGCCAAGGTTGTACTTCTGCCAAAAATCGAACGCTTCTGTCAACTCGATATACTCGCCGGGTTCACCGGGCGGTGCCGACCGTCCGATGCACATAGGTGGGCCTATGTGTGCTGCGTGTGTGACGCTGGTTACTGTTTTCTGCACGAGACCTTCGTTGACGGAGCCCGGCTAAACCGATGCTTGTGAGAGGATCTTTGAGTGAGGAACACCACCTTGCGTCGCTTTTCCATGTACACCCGGAACCGTGGATCCGTCGGGAGGACCGTAGCCGGGTAAACACTTCTACCGCGAGTAATCGGGATCAACCTCCACGAGGGTCGAATGATCGAAATCCGCCCCGTGAACCCCTCGTTACTAATAATTCGCGGGACCCGGTTAACGGCGCGTTCTACTGTACTTGTCGTGTGAAAATATGCGGCGCGTCCTTCCGTATCAGTCACGCGGGTAGTGTCAAGCACCGCGAGGTCAAAAGATTCGGTGGGCGCGTAGGCTCTTTGAAGGGCCCACAGTTGGTGCTCCCTGCCTCCACGTCGGGTCCGCCGCCTTCGTCGCGGAGACTGGGCCTCTGGCTGACGGGAAGCCTAGGAATAGATACGACGAATAAGCGTGCAATCTTTATTGCACCGTTCTCACTGTAGTACCCAGGATCAGGACGTGACAAGTGTGCACTCGTGTGCACCTTCCTCATACTTAGGAATGACAGGAAATGACGAGTGTGCACTTGTGTGCACCTTCCTCGTCAACGGAACGACAGGAAGTGACGAGTGTGCACTCATGTGTATCTCCCTCGCACTTGAGAATGACAGGAAATAACGAGTGTGCACTCGTGTGCATCTTCCTCGTCAACGGAACGACAGGAAGTGACTAATGTGCACTCGTGTGCACCTTCCTCGTCAACGGAATAACAGGAAGTGACGAGTGTGCACTCGTGTGCACCTTTCTCGTACTTGAGAATGACAGGAAATAACGAGTGTGCACTCGTGTGCACCTTCCTCGTCAACGGAATAACAGGACACGACGCAGGGTG
Organism: Pseudomyrmex gracilis; assembly: GCF_002006095.1. NCBI lineage: Eukaryota > Metazoa > Arthropoda > Insecta > Hymenoptera > Formicidae > Pseudomyrmex > Pseudomyrmex gracilis. Next base: position 2,125 of record NW_018024490.1, read on the forward strand.
AGCAGGTGTAACTAACAGTAATCAGAACGATGTAAATCGACTAAATATTACACCCGTGTGCGAGGTACAAAAGGGGAATTATTATTATTATTATTGATATGTACTCTTACCATTACACAAACTCGAAGTCAGATTCGATCTGCGCACGCAAGGTTATCCTAAGTGTAGACGCAAAAAACAACTTATTCTAGGTCTAAAATATTCTAAGTCCCAAAAAATATTCTAAGCCCCGACACGAAAAAATTAAAATAATATAAGTTACGACACAAAAAAATTGAAAATATTCTAAGTCCTAACTGGAAGTACTTAAAATATTCTAAGTTCTTACTTGAAAAAATTTAAATATTCTAAGTTCTGACACAGAAAAAATTAAAATATTCTAAGTTCTGACTCGGAAAAACTTAAAATATTCTAAGTTCTGACACAAAAATATTAAAATATTCTACGTTCTGACACGAAAAAATTGAAATATTCGAAGTCCCGACACAAAAACATTATAATATTCTAAGTCCCGACTGAAAAGAATTATTCTGAATTGACTTTTTCGCGAAGCGAACTGAACAGGATGAATCTCAGAGACAGGCTCTGTGTCCGGACCAGTCGCTCCGGCCGTTTATATAGCGTCCCAAATACGCTGACGCTGCACAGTCTCACGGGTCCAGCGGTCATTAGCTCCTGGTCAACGGTCTCGCGGCCGCCAACGGTTCGCTGTCTAACACGTCCCTTATCTCGGCGCGTGCCTTATCTCAACTTCTGGCCGTCTGCCCGGCCAAGCCAGTGACCCTGGCCCCTCATAAGCAAACTTTGCCGTAAGAACACTTCGCGCACGAATACTACAGAATATTTTACAATGTTTTGCCTAAATTAACTAAATAGTAATTGAAAGGTTAACTGTACATTTGAGACTACTGAACTAGTTTACAAAACGCTAATAATGCTAATTGTTTAACTATTATACAGGACAATAGATATATATGCGGTTACACTAATAAAGCAGAATTTAATTATTATGGCAAAATTATAGAAACGAAAATTATAGAAACAATTCTAATAATGTAAAATTTATGAATAAAAACACGCGGTACTAATAATTACCTCATAACATAAATAACCATACTAACAGCAGTAACCACCACCGGGGAGTTGAAAAGTTCTCGAAAAGTCTCGGAATTTATCAAGATAATTTTTGACGTATATAAACATTTTGTTTATTAACACATGCTGTGTTTAACGACACATAGTCGATATTGTAAATGTAGGATATCTCGAAAACTAAGACAGCTAGGGCAAACCTACTTTTACAGAAGCCCTTCATTTACTGGTTTGGAAATTATGGCGATGAGTGAAAATACACAATTTAAATATCTCGCGAACCAGAAGAGTTATCAAAAAACGGTTTTGTGATCCTTTATTCTATTACTTAGATGCAAACTACCACGAAATAAAAAGTTAATAATTTTAATTATTTAAACAATCGTTTGTAAACAACAATAGTTAGACGTTTTGAAACACACTGGTATTTTGCAGTTTTTTACGCTGAAAACGACGGTGCAAACCGTTTTTTTTATATCTCTTTTAGTTTCTGAAATACTAATTGTGCAACTTACGGGTTGCCGCCTGGTTCTGATCTGAGTTACTTACTTTATGACTAACGATAACAGAAACATGATGATAACTAACGCAAGTTGATAAATTACTTGGAAACTTAGGTTTTGGTAATTGTTAATTTGCCGACCGTGGCAAATGTTTAAGTACGGTAAATTGATGGTACTGGTAATATTACCAACTTTGGTACTTGAAAGGAACGGTAGTTATTAGTAGAACCCGTTACCGGCATGAGTTATCTCTTACTTTTGTGTCTTACGGCTTATTTTATTGTACTCGCATTTATTCGAAGTCTATACGCTACGGTCAAGAAGCGCAAAGCCTAAAGGCGGTGTTTTTAAGGAAGACTCTTTTGACCAATCAGAACACTTTTTGATTTCTACCCGGGTTTTTGAAGTGATTTTTGACCGAGACTTATCGGGTGGTATTCACACGGGTTTAAGAAGCTATAAAACGCGATAAAGCTACTGACCAATCAGATCGTTTCACGATCTTTTGACCATGTTCCTGAACGTACTTTTGAGAAAGAGTTAGTGGACCCTACTTGCAGGCGTCCAGAGAGTCCAGAAATTGCAACAAATATATTGACGAATCAAACGCGTTTTAGTGAACTGGTTCACCAATGAGATTTCTTTTACCCTTTTCAACGGTTTAAAACACGAATTTCAAGAGATGGTTAACTCTTCGTAGTTGCTACGTGCTTTGTCAATTAGTACGGCAAGTGTTTGCATTTCAGCCAATCAGGTTGTTTGTCACCAAGCAAACAACCAATCAGATGTTTTTACTGATTTTGACCGACTTTCTGAACGAATTTTGAAGAAGGCAACAGTTGTTGCGACTTGTAAGAGTCTAAAAACTTAGAATTGACAGAAAACTGTTTTGACCAATCAGATGACTTTACGGGTTTTTAACCAACTTCTCGGCCGATTTTCAGGAAAAGAATTACGGGATATGACTTACAAAAGGTTTGTTCGTTTTATCTATTCTGGGTTTATCTCGGAGTAAACCTGGGTATTTTTGGGTTAAGATAAGAAACTCCGGAAGTGGATCGTAAAACAGGAAGTTAACTACTTATGTGCTCTGAACAACTCTAAAGTGAACTCGGGTGGCTGTAAAAAGAACACGACAGTTTATAACTTAGCCTGACCTGATAACCTAATCTGATTATAACCTAACCTATGCTTATGCTGTTTTTAAATGTGATTATTCTCAATTCCGTGTTTTCTTTATTTAAATTGATTATGAGTTCTTCATCTTCATCATCATCATCCGATTCATCGGAAATATCAATCGGCCGGGAATTTTTTGATTCGTCTTCGTTTTTTGACGAAAATAATGAAAGACATTGCATAGAAAATTATGAAGCTGTCATTTCTGAGTATAAAAAAAAAGAATTTGTAATGCATTTTAGATTAAGAAGAGANATGTTGTTAATCAACTCATTTTACAGTTTTCGCAATCAGTACATTACACATCTATTGTCANTGGTTATTATATAGTAATTATGTCATTTTTGCTTATTTTATATAATAATATATATTCTTTTTCGAAAAGATTTAATAAGTGAGAATGTACATATGTATATGTAACTCAAAAAGTATACATACATTGTACAACTTTTTTCTTTTTAACTTTTTTCTAGCTTTTGGCCGAAATGCTATATCTCCTGAGAAACATTTATACACATTCTTGTGGTTCNTTGGCCATGAAGTGTCATCGTATAGAGACTGTGCGGACCGGTTTGATCTGTCATTGAGTGTACTATTTGACATCATTACAAGAGTATCTGATTATTTGGTCGATATTGCACCAGAGCATATTCACTGGCCTAATGAAGAAGAAAGGGAAATAACTAAAATATATTTTCAACAAATAAAGGGTTTTCCAAATGTAATTGGATGTATTGATGGAACTCATATCCGCATAGATAGGCCAAAAGAAAGTGCTGAAAGTTATTATAATAGAAAAGATTTCTTCTCTATACAAATGCAAATAGTTTGTAACCATGAACACAAAATTATAGACGTTTTTATTGGGTTTCCGGGGTCTGTACACGATTCAAGAGGTTTGGGAAACTCGCCATTGATTGAAAAATTACTTAATCCAGAATTACGTGAGTATTGCATAATTTCAAATTATTTTTTCTTAGCAGAATGAACTGAAACATCAATTACATCTATTTGTAAAATAGATTATTTAATATTATTTGATATTGTTACAATATTTGTTTATAAAAGATAAAATGTTATACAGGTGGATGGCTTTTAGGAGACAGTGCATACCCATGCCTTCCAACATTAATGACTCCGTATAAAGACAATGGCCATCTGACTGCTGCTGAAACTTCTTATAATACCAAATTATCGTCATGTCGTGTGCGAGTTGAACATACTATCGGTATTTTGAAGCGACGGTAACATAAATTATGCTTTAAGGAGAGTTTCCCTAGCGGCGGACAGCATCTAATACCGGACATTAGCGATATCTCTGAAATATAAAAATCGATGATAATTGTCAATCGCGGAGGAATTAGAGTAGATAAACCTTTAACTCTTACGCAATTGACAATCGTCAACGAGTTTTATATTTCAGAAATATCGCTAATGTCCGGTATTAGGTGCCGTCCGCCGCTAGAGAAACTTTCTTTGTATAAACTATGTATACATATATGTCTGTACGGAAGGTCAATTTAATGTGTTCCAACTTTTTAGTCAAGATATTTTCTATGTTACAGCAAAATCTTTGACCATAGATACAAATCTAACAAATTTGTAACT
>NW_018024491.1:0-6476 GCF_002006095.1 Pseudomyrmex gracilis
TTTTTCTGTAATATTTATTTAAATATAAAGGCACACTAATCGGGACAGGCACACTAATAGGGACAGTTACCCTATTTTATAATAAGATGTCGATGATTTTAGGCCATTCAAACACATAACCTTCATTTCTTTGCTCTAAGTCTTACATGTTTTATTTAACAGGTCATAAACTACAATATATAAGAAAATCGGCTGATTTAACCAAAACCCAAATTTACATAAAATTATTGCGGGGTCCTTTATAATAAAAAAATTACTTCAGAAAACAAAATAAACAATTTTTGCAGAAAAATTAGACTCCGGCAACATCTCCGACAGTACCAATCGCTCTGACAGTTCTTCGCGGCGTAGTAGTTTCGTGCCAGCAACACCTTCGATATACTTTTTTTCAATAAATTGTTTTAAAACTTGGCACAAAATAACTACAAAATATATACTTTAAGTATATGTATGTATATATGGTCATGAAAACTGCAGATCGGTTAAACTGCCGATCAGGGGAGCAGCTTCTGATGACCTTGAAGTTGACATATATTATCAAGGTCGTAACCCTGAGTAAAGTTCCGAAGATTTTATCCGGCGGTCGTTGTTTATTTACAAGTTATCAACAGAAAAAGTGTAACTAATACGACATCGTTTTTTGACTCCGTGTACATTGCAGAAGTAAATGTGAGATGTATTTATATAAAAATATTTGTGTTACACAAACATTTATGTGTCTAATTTTTGAATAGTGGAACTCCCCCCGCAGAGAGGGCGGAACACTGTCTCCACGCATACACTTTCCATGCTAAGCAAAATTTCACATAGATATATACTATCAAAATATTCTATTCATGCATACATTTAATTAATATGTATACTATTTAATGGATACATAGTACTCGTAATTTTAAAGAAGGCATCTATCTGTTCATTGTAATTGTATAATCTTTTAAATAAAAAATCGGAAAAGTAATGTATGTAATGATAATCTTGCGTACCGTATCGCGGAATATTCGATCGCATGTTAGCAAGTGAGGAAATCAAAACAAAGATGTATGTTGATACAATATGTCGAGATCGTACGTACGTAGGTATGCAGTACTCCACTCAAGAACAAAATATTTTCTCTTACACTGTACGTGATATAAGAAGATGAAGAATTATTTCTAAAACTCTTCTGGTAAATAATTTGTAAACAAACAATGACCGTCGGATAAAACCTTCGAAACCTTACTCGGAGCCATGACCTTGATAATATATCAAGATCAAGGTCATCAGAGGCTGCTTTCCTGATCGGCAGTTTTACTACATACAAAGTGTCCCAGAATTGGTATAACATCTCTCGTAAACAAGTAGAAGGAGTAAACTGAGTCGATAAGTCCTAACCATTTTGCTAAATTCGCAATAGTTACTGAGATCTTAATTAACAAAGATCCGCGAATAAGCGTGCATCGGGATGTCTTACGTACGTAGGACAGCCCAGCGCGCTTAATACGATTACATTTTAATATGTATATGTCATAGAGGATATACTGGTATATTAGCTCTTCCCATATGTCGCTACGGATAACACCGTAAGCGCGCGAAGCACGCCGGGTGTCTTACGCGCGTAAGACAGCCCGATGCATGCTTATTCGCTGATCTTTGTTAATTAAGATCTTGATAACTATTGCGAATCTAGCAAAATGGTATAAGACTTATCGGGTTAGTTTTATTTCTGTCAACAAGAGATGTTAAACCAATTCTGGGACACCCTGTATATACAGGGTCCTACACGCGTAAGACAGCCCGATGCACGCTTATTCGCGGATCTTTGTTAATTAAAATCTCAGTAACTATTGCGAATCTAGCAAAATGGTATAGGACTTTTCACCTCAGTTTTATTCCTTCTACCTGTCTACGAGAGATGTTAAACCAATTCTGGGACACCCTGTATATATATACATATATATATATACAGAGTATCTGACAACAAACTATCAAGCCGACGTGTGTAGGTAGATTGGGTCAATCTGAGCAGAAAAGTTATTTACCAGTTTGCAAAATTTGCAATAATAGTTATTGAGATATGAATTAATAAATGTGAGCCAATGAGCGCGCACGGGGCAATGATCAGATTCTATAAGCGTGCACGATTATCAGCTCTACTCCTCGCTGCTGCTCGCTGCGTACCGCCGAATATCGCTCGATCGCAAGAAGCTAAGTCGCACCACGTTTGTTTGTTTCTCCGTCTCTTGTTGCTAAGACATTGCATGAGAGAAGCCATTCTTCTCTACAGCTGATAATTGTACATGTCTATAGAGTCCGATCATTACACCGAAAAAATTATATTCTCGTAAGTAGAAGATTTTATACTTAAAAAATCTTCTTAAAGATTTTAGATGATATTCTTCTGAAATTAAGAATATATTTTTTATTTAAGAATATATTCTTAATTTAAGAATATAGTCTTTTTCGATAGTGAGATATATATGTTTTTCTATAGAGGCTTTTTATATTCTAATCAGTATATATTCTTATCAAAATTACTATTTAAAGAATTTTCCTCTTAAAATAAGAAACTCTTTTTGGCGCCTATTTTAGTATAAAATATACTTAAAGTAAGTGGGATATCCTCAAAACAAGAATACAATTTTTTCGGTGTAGGTGAACTGGTGGGCTCGTGGTGTGTTGGTGAGAGGGAGTGAGGAAGTGAGGACGGTAGATTGTCCGCGGGAGGATCGGGACTTATGGGGGAGTAGGAAGGTTCAGAGTATGTTGGAGAAGGGGAGCGAGCACCGAAAAAATTGTATTCTTGTTTTGAGAATATCCCACTTACTTTAAGTATATTTTATACTACAATAGGCGCCAAAAAGAGTTCCTTATTTTAAGAGGAAAATCCTCTAAATAGTAATTTTGATAAGAATATATACTGATTAGAATATAAAAAGCCTCTATAGAAAAACATGTATATTTCACTATCGAAAAAGACTATATTCTTAATTTAAGAATATATTCTTTATTTAAGAATATATTCTTAATTTCAGAAGAATATCATCTAAAATCTTTAAGAAGATTTTTTAAGTATAAAATCTTCTACTTACAAGAATATAATTTTTTCGGTGAGAAGGCGACTGAGTTTGCGGTGCGTGTTATGTAGCGTTATTACTACTGTTAGGGTTATCGTGGCTGGTTTTCTCGTCTTTATTGTAATCGTTTCCTATTGTCAGAGTGGTGGCGACAATAGCCTGCTCGGCTCCGGCTTGTTTAGAGCGAGGGTAGCCGCTCGTTGCAATCTCTAGTTGCGTCGGCGGCGCTAGGCCTTTTTTCCCGCTTGCGAAGTTGTTCTTCGGAGTTCCACTAAAATGATTTTATGCAATTATGCTTGTGTATTCTTTTGGCTTCGCGACCGTTTTTCGGAGATGTTGAGCTTTATTTGTTTCCGTGATTAGGAAAGATCCGAAAGATGAGAGAATTCGGACGCCACCCGAGACGGCTTGATACCGCGAGTAGCCCTTCCGATTAAAACTGAATTCTGAGTATGTCTATTTATTTTAGATATTTATTTATTTAGTTTCAATTATCAGGTAACGGTTTTCTCAATCTTTCTCCGAAAATTAGTCGGAAGCTAAGTTCGTGAGCAGTGGAACCTCCGTTATTTTATTAATTTATACTGCTAATAGTAGTTATAAATTATGCGTGTTCTTACTACTTGGCTGGTTTTGAGGAATTGTTCTCTCTCTCTCTCTCTTTCTCAAAACCCGTGCGGCTTCGGTGTGTTTCGACTATTTCGGCGAATTCGGCGGCGGTTGTCGAATTGCGGCTGCCATTTCGCACTAAACACTTGTTATCGGCACAACGCGCACTTAGTCTTGAAGGCCTGCCGTGACTAGAGCTGATAACCTGGCCAAATCTCGGCATTCGATTTACTCGCGAAGTTGCTGCGGCACTCCCGGAGACTTAGCATGAAGTCAGCGGCTTTTTTCTGCTCTCCAGCCCCGATAATCTCGTCTTATATACCTTTTTGAGTAAGCAAGTATTCACCGAGTTTTTTCCAATCGGGAAACTCATTTGAACCTCGCTGGTTCTTATTTGTTAATTAGTTGGTTGTGTAGGTTTGTGAAATCGCCAATCGGCAACGATTTTCCTACCTTGGACAGTTCGTCCAATTTTTGGAGAAGAGAAAAAAGAGTGTTAGTTTTTTCGATCACGCCATATAAACCCTTTGATATTTGTTGATAATAAAATTCTAGCAGATTGTTTGTGGCGCTGGAGTTCTATTTGCGCCGGCTGCTCTAAATTTTATAAGTGATATTTTTCTTGACCCGGAGGTAACCGGGTTTGTTTGGAAAGTTGCTCGGAGTGTTTAGACAATAAAGTCTTCTTGCTTGCTATCGTCTCAAGGCAGAAGTTTTAGAATTATTATTAACCGCGGTTTATCATTTTGGGCGCCAACATGATTTCCGTTTAGTCTCCTATCGTTTCGAAGTTTGAGTTTCAAAACAATAGAAGATCCATTTGAGTTATTTATTGCCTCTAACTATTTACAAAAAAAAGGAGAATTTATTATTAATCAACGCGTTGCGTTGCAAGAAAAACGAGATCGTGAAGTTTCCAGAACGTAACAAAATAATCGTTCGTAATTTGCTAATCAAAATGAAACATCAAAGCTTTGCGTTCAGCCATTGTTAGTTTTTTCTGCCATTATGTATATGCTATATTATACAGGGTCATCGAAAAGTATCGGACTCTCCTAATATCTTTAGTTAGAATGCATTTTGGAGAAAATGTCCAATAGCAAAGTTGTGTGGTTTCAAGCGAGGAGTAAGATGATGACCTTTACTTTGATCTTGACCATGTTCTTTAAGGTCATTTCAAGGTCAATTATTATTTTAAATGGAACCCCCTACATTTTATTGCATATTTTTATAGCTTATTTCGAGAGCTTTCCAAAACACTATAATAAAACATTTTTTCACTAAGTACTTTTTGAGTTATAAACGTTTGAAATTAACAATTTGTTAATAACATACTAATAAGTGGCGTGTGATTCCGGCTAGTTAAGGCAAGAGTGACGTGTGGGTCCGGCCAGTTAAGACAAGAGTGGCGCGTGGGTCCGGCCAGTTAAGGCAAGAGTGGCGTGTGGGTCCGACCAGTTAAGGCAAGAGTGGCGTGTGGGTCCGGCCAGTTAAGGGCGATCACCTTCGGGCAGTTTTACGCCGTAGCCTATTAGCATAACCGCTTTAAGCCGTACAACTTTGCTTTGGACATTTTTCCAAAATGCATTCTTACTGAAAATATTAGGGGGATCCGACACTTTTTGATTAATGTATTTTCTTTAAATCAATTAATTGGTCTCATTATTCCGCGCACAAAAGTATTAAGGTTATGATTACTGAAAACTAAATAATATGTTACAAGATATTTTACATTTTGTATCAAAAAATTGTTAACTTCAAATCTGTATAACTCAAAAAGTACTTAATGAAAAAATGTTTTATTATAGTGTTTTGGAAAGCTCTCACAATAAGCTATAAAAATATGCAATAAAATGTAAAAGGTTCCATTTAAAAAAATAAGGTTGACCTTGAAATGACCTTAAAGAACATGGTTAAGATCAAAGTCAAGGTCATCATCTTACTCCTCGCTTGAAACCATACAACTTTGCTATTGGACATTTTCTTCAAAATGCATTCTAATTGAAGATATTAGGGGGGTCCAATACTTTTCAATGACCCTGTATGCTGTTATGTTAGCTTCTTCCGCACTGTTGTTACGGGTACACCGAAAAAATGGTATTCTTGTTTTGAGGATATCCCACTTACTTTAAGTATATTTTATACTAAAATAGGCGCCAAGAAGAGTATATATGTTTTTCTATAGAAAAACATATATATCTCACTATCGAAAATGACTATATAAAGAATATATTCTTAATTTCAGAAAAATATCTAAAATTTTTAAGAAGATTGTTTAAGTATAAAATCTTCTACTTACAAGAATATAATTTTTTCGGTGTAACAACTGTAAGCGCGCAAAGCGGGCGGAGAGCTGTCTTACGCGCGTAAAGCCCAATGGACGCTTATTTGCAGATCTTTAGTAATTAAGATCTGGGTAATTATTGCGAATCTCGCAAAGTGATACAGAACTTTGTGACTTAATATAACTTTCTTTATCTGTCCACGAGAGATTGTACGACAATTTTGGGACACCCTGTATATATAAAATTAGTTATGAGGGCATAGGAGGGGTCATATATGAGATGCAAATATAGCATTCTATATGAATTTCAGAATTGTAATTTCAATTCAAAAAACTTACGTGTAATAAGTTACACGTGAAAACATGTATACATATGCGTATACATACATATACAGGGTGTCTGACAACGAACTATAAAGCCGACGTGTGTAAGTAGATCGGGTCATTCTGAACAGAAAAGTTATATACCATTTTGCAAAATTCGCAATATTTATTGAGATATAAATTAATAAATGTGAACCAATAAAGGC
>NW_018024492.1:0-4047 GCF_002006095.1 Pseudomyrmex gracilis
TTTACACATTGTAGGATGATAACAATCATAAAAGCAAGTAAAACATAATACTGTTGTGCACCAAGCACATTGTATAAAACTTACTTTTCCGCAAGAACATTTGTGTTTTATTATCGACAAAGGAAAACATATTTCGTTTACATTTAAGAATATGCATCGGCTCTAGCATCACAAGCAGTCCGAAGGTCTTCTTACAAGAAAACATATACAAAAGAAATTGATTTGAAAGGACACAGTCCCTTTGTAGGTAGAAGCGTGAAATTCGAGGGGAAAAAACGGCAGTCATACGATATTATAAGTTTGAATACAGATATATTTTTGTTTCTTCTTGTAAATATATATATGTATACTTCTTATATTTGCATTGTTGTGTTTTTATTAAAAGCACACAACAACAAAAATAGTTTCAAAATGTATTTTTCTGCATATTATTAAATATTTTCACTATAATATTATATATATAGTATGTTTTCTATATTTGTCTTTATAATAATCCTACCAGTGTGATACCACAAACAAAAAACAAAAAAAAAGACAAAACTAGCATAGGCGCGAACATGCGACCCGCGGACTACTAGCGCGGCGCTTAGTCCGCTGCGCTACGCCGCCACTTCGAAAAACTTTCTTTTCGAATTGTACTTACGTAACACGCGAAAATTCAAACTGCGATTTCTCGCAAATGCTTGAGAGTTGCATCGTCTCCGAATAGCATTTGTTATTTCTATATGCGTACTACCATTCTGCAAAATTGCATCAAAATCGGTGACCCACAGGGTGTACACTCTCCTTGTAAGGTAAGACGTTTTTAATTTCTATTGGTCCTTGGAGAAATCCTCATGGTTTTGAAGTGAAGGAGTCTGTTGGCATTGTCGTAAATTTGCGAAGGAATTGAGGTGGAGTGCCGTGGTTGCGGGGTTTTGGAGGAGGGAGATGTTTACGCTTGATCACCAGAGAGTTAATTGAATGGAGGAATTCTCTCTGCGTTTTTTTTTCACGTCGGGGACCCGTTTAAACGTTATATAAGTTTTATATTTGTTTAACTTTTAGAAGCATGTTTTTGGCGTTCTATTTTTCCGTTTAGTTGCGTGTTATGTCGGTGTCCGGTTCGGCAGTCGTCGCGTCATCATGGTCTGCGCGGGACGTTTCTTCGTGGGAGTCGTCGTCGCCACGGAACGATTTTCGCGTCGTCAAGGTCTTCGTGGGACACTTCTTTATGGGAATCGTCATCGCCACGGAACGATCTTCGCGTCGTCGAGGTCTTTGTAGGAGTCGTCGTCGTCGCGGAACGTTCTTTTATTTACTCTCTGTTAGGGAAGACTGCCTCGTTCACGGTTTTCGACGTGTGGTTTCCCGTGGACCTTTGGGCGAATGCCGAGGCAGGGACTTGGGGTGCCTATTTTAAGGCGGTGGGTCCACGCATGTCTTCCCCCCCCCCTGTCCGAAGACTGGTGGAAAAGCCGTAATAGCCCCGAAGGAAGAAGTTTCTGGANGAAAATTTCTTCGCCCGGCCAGCTCGAGATCCTGCGGCAGCAGTCCAGGAGTGAGCGGGAAGACCGGGATCTCCTTTGATCGTCGGGACGACGATCTGGAAGAGGAGGGGGGCAGTGTTGCGCGGCGGACACCTTGTGTGTGTCNCGGGAGCCGTGTGAACGGCGTGCGCTCGTCGCGACTGTTTTGTTGCCGGGCGACTGAAGGGGTTGTTAGAGTTGAACCGCGGCCGTGTTGCTGTCACGTTGCGTTCTGTGCGTACGATCTTGTATTTTATAATTGTTAAAGGCTGTAATAAAGTGCTTTCATTAAGAAGCCGCGTCTCTTTCTTTCTCGCGGACGTGTGCGCGAAACGCGGAAAGTGACGTCGGAGCGGAACCGCCACCGCGAGCGCAACAATATGTTTTACTTTTCAACTTGTAATAATCTAATTAACTAAATCAAATCATTGTATACATAACAAGATAACGCTCAAGATCAGTTCAATAATAATACATGATACAAGAGATTGTACAGCTTTTCAAATTCAGAAAAAAAGAAGTGATATTCAATGATTTACACATTTTACATATAAAAGTTTCAGAAAAACATATTTGCTACTGTTACTACATAGGAATTTATACACAAGCGTGCAAACGCTGTGAGGATACTATTTTTGAAAACAGCAATTATTACCTAACCTAACCTACGCTATAGAAATATCAGAACACCAGTGCTCAAAGCGGTAATACTGGTGAATTGTATATTACAGAATTACAGGAAATACCAAATGTACAAAATTACCTGATATAGTACTGCATAAGCTCTGCTAAGGAAACCATACTTTTATCTGCATATATACATTTGCACATTTTTTTAAATTCTGAGACCCATGGAAAAAATTCTGTAATTGTTTATGATTTTGCTTCGTCATTGATCAGTTTAGATTCTTCTTCATTGAACATTGCGGTTTTTACATCTAAACAGTAATTAAAGTAATCACATCAATCTAAACATCAATCATATCCAAACATTAATCAACATTTATAAATTTCTTAGCATGTTTAATCAAACACATAAAAAATAAACACAAACTGGATAACAATACATGATTCAAAGATACAAAAGAGGCATCCTATGGCATAATAACCATGTAGGCAGACCTGTTGATTTTACACTTTCTGACATCTCACAGTTTGTACCTTTCAAATCATATTTATTTAAAAGGTACAAACGTTCTACAATACAATCAAGAATATAAGGCCGATACGAGCCATTCCCAGGATGTTGAGCAGGAACTTGAACGTGCATACATGTATGTATACATCTATAACTAGGATTACTTGTAAATTTTTTACAAGTAAGTTTTTTGAATTGAAAATTCAATTCTTAAATTCATACGGGATGCGGGATTTGCATCTCACATATGAAAGACCCCGAATACCCCACTAACTACTTTTAAAATATTGCGAAAAAAAACTCAATTTCAGTTTCAACAGTGTATGTACCATTCAACTTCTACATTACAATTCCATTCAAAGTCGTATATATTTGAGAAGTACATACGTCTGCCATTTCACTATCTTATGGCATAATAAACATGTAGGCAGACCTGTTGATTGCACACTTTTTGACATCTTCAAGTTTGTACTTTTCACATCATACCTATTAAAAAGGTACAAACGTTCTACAATACAATTTCAGATTCAATAGTGTATGTACCATTCAACTTCGTATATATTTAAGAAGTACAATCGTCTGTCATGTCACAATCCTATGGCATAATAACCATGTAGGCAGACCTGTTTATTGTACATTTTCTGACATCTCACAGTTTGTACTTTTCAAATTCATACCTATTTGGAAGGTGCAATCGTTCTACATTAGAATTTGTGATTCAACAGTGTATGTACCATTCAAATTTGTATAAATGTAAGAAATACAAACGTGTGTTTTTCACTATCCTATGGCTTAATAAACATGTAGGCAGACCTGTTGATTGTACACTTTTTGACATCTCACAGTTTGTACCTTTCAAATTCATACCTATTTAGAAGGCACAAATGTTCTACATTACAATTTTTGTTTCTACAGTGTATGTAACATTCAAATTCGTATATATTTGAATTATTCTTTTATTATAAAAAAACAATGTTTCAGGACTTTTCGATTCAGTTTTACTTCTTCTGCCTACAAGCGGTGTTCCGGCAATTACCAAACATCCTGTATATATGAGATAATATGTTTCTAAATTTTAATTATTGTTTGTTGCAGCAACAGAAGCTGTCACTACTGCAAACAGCAATAATTCTACTGGTAAATAGAATGGAATCAAAATTCGCAGTAGTATTACATTATTGAGTGATTAATGCATGTGATCTAATGAGCGCGGAAAGCGACGGTCCGGACTCTGTAGGCATACGCTCATCAGTTAAAAAAGGAAAATGGCTTATTTCATGCAGCGGGTATAACAAGAATAAACAAGTAAGCGCGACGTGTCACGTATGGCGTGTGACAGCTTCTTGCGATTAGCTAATATTCGGCGGTACAGAGAAAGCAACGGAGAGAAATAATAAATCC
>NW_018024492.1:5157-6594 GCF_002006095.1 Pseudomyrmex gracilis
AAATTCTACAACATAAAACATCCAAAGGATGTGCAACAGACAGAAATGTGGTTAACAGCAATAAAAAGAACAGATATGATTGGTAAGAATATACATATCTCTATACTTCTTGCTTACTTTGTTCTCTCTCTCTCTGTGAAAAAATGAATTAAATCTAAGTAGATCTAAATTAATAGCTTAAATCTACCAAGATAAAAAAAGTGGAAAAATAGATCTAAGTAACTCCAAATAGATATAAAGTAGATGTAAATAGATATAAGTAGATTTATGTAAATGTACACTTTTATTTATTATTAGATCTACCTTATATCTACTCAAATTTACTATATTAGATCAACTCAGATCTGTTCAGATCTGAACAGATCTAACAATAAGTATGTTGTATTCTTTCGTAATAATACGTGAGGGTGGTTCGTAAGGATTTTTCAGTAAGATAATATAAGAGTATTTATTGTTGACAAAGTACATCTCGTNTCGTGGCAAGAGCCTAACTCGTACTCTGACTGACTCGCACGGTCTCTGACTGCCGTGGTCCGCTAGAGGGCGCATCCGTAAGGCACGGAGTGCATAACGAGCTAGAGCCCATTACATACATAACATTTCCTCCCCCCTTTACAGAATTGCACATAAATATAATACACTGTGTTCAGGATACAAGGACAATACTGTTTTAAGTGGGAGAAAATCGTTGAACTGGTTTCCTTTCGCGAGCGGATCTTCGTAGGACCGGAGCACACTCTGTGGTGTGGCTTCGGGTTGTATTTGATGCCGCAGGCTTTTGTGAGGCCGACATCGTAGACTCCAAGGCTGGTGCACTTAACATCGAAGGTTCTCTTGTTGACTCGTTACCTGATTGCCGTGCGGGTGTATGCCTTTTTTGCGACGAAGGAATTTGCGGTGAGCCCACTTGGCTTTGTGGGGCGACCGGTACCTTCGGATTCTCGTCATAAAAACGGATACGTCGAGCTGGCTCCGGCGTGACTCTGCTTGGATCCAGAGATTGTCCAACAATCCGCTGCGAGTCGCTTGTTCCAAAAGCTCGAATTTGGTCGACGTGCCTTTTAAAGACCCTGCCCTGGTAATCAATTTCATAGTGGAGGCATCCCAGGCGTGTGACAATAGTACCCGGAATCCACTTATCCATTCGGATATTACCTGACAGAAAATAGACCTTTTGCCAAGGTCGAAAAGAGCGGGTCGGCGTTTGACCCTCTTCCTGCTGTGCTTTTGAGATTTGCTTTTCTTCTGGTCGTACCAAATCAAGACGAGTGCGAATGTTCCGTCCTAGGAACCGCTGAGCCGGAGGTAGGCCCGTCGTCGTATGCGGCGCCTTCCGGTATTGGCGCAAAAACTCATTCACATCACGCTGCAAAGTACTTGGCGTGGTTTCCATTTTTTGTAGAGAGTCTTTGACGGTTTGAACGTATCGTTCCGCTT
>NW_018024493.1:0-1805 GCF_002006095.1 Pseudomyrmex gracilis
ACTTTTAACCATCATTTGTAACAAGTTCCGGGACAAAATTTTAGATACATGATAGTAGGGGTCTATCAGTGAAGCGCACACTAAACGATAATGTACTCAGAAATCGGTTAAACATTTTTGCAAAAAATGGTGGTTTTTGTTCCCTATTGACTGGACTAAGGATATATGTAGGACATTTCCCGCAAAAAATTTTATATATATAATCATACAAAAATTAATACATGTAATTATTATACAAACTCGATTCAGTTTGTTTTTTAACTGATAAATTCATAATTAATTATGAATTTTATGTCAAAATGTAGATATTTATTATTTATTTAGTTTACTTATTTATTATTTATTTAGTTACTTATTTACGCGAATAATTTCACAAAAGAATCTCATTTTTTTCATAATGTTACAATATTATACAAAAGTTTTAAATTTTCTTTGTACGTAAAAATTAGAATGTTAAAACCAAAGGAAGAAAAGTAAAAAACTGTTAGTGTATCATTATTTGCAACAATAAATAACTTGAATAAAGATCCAAATAAAATTATTAGAAATAACTTGGCAATTTTTTCAAATCAAAGTAAACAATTTGAACACATTCGAGACTGACATCCTATAAGTAAAAGTATTCACAGAATTAGACATAGCCTACATGCTCATTGACATGACCCACATACCGAGTCATCGATCTCGAATATATTAATATCGAGATGGTGATAATGATTATTTAGTTATGTATTTATTTATTTATTTTATGTAAAGACTTACAAAAAATACAAACAAAGATTTATAATTTTTGTAATTACAATAATAGAATATTTAAAATATTCTTTATTCAAAATATTGTTTCTTGTTTGTATGTAACAAAATTAATAAGTAAAAAAAAAGATCGATGAAATAAATAACAATAACAATCAGTATTACATTTATATTTCCACCGAAATGTAATTTACAATTTTTTCCTTACTTTATGAGTTTCTTTCCGTAATTAATCCTTTTGTTACTATGGACGAGATATCTCGCCAACACAATATCATTTATGCGACGCTTTAGACGAGATATCTCGCATCACAACTTCCGTTATTCGAAAGTGCTATAGACGAGATATCTCGTATACTTTAATTTGTCATCTAAAAATTTAGAATAAAGAATCCATGTAAAGACATTTTATTGATATCTTGTCCATAACACAGCACAATAGAAATTGCGACGCGAGATATCTCGTCATTAGCGTCATCTTAAGCGACATTGTGATGGAGAAATATCTCGTTCTTGGTAACAAAAAGATTAATTAAATAAATAAATAAACAGACTCATTATTGACACATCTCGATATTAGAATTATTTAGTTTTATTAACAAAACATGCAAGTAATCGTTCGTAATTTGCTAATTAAAATGAAACATCTATGTTTTCGCGATCAGTCATCGTTATTTTTCATCTGCCATTATGTATATGCTATAGTATATGTTGTTATGTTAGCTCCTCCTGCACTGTTGCTACGAATAACAACCGTAAGCGCGCGAAGCGCGGCGGGCAGTCTTACGCGCGTAAGACAGCCCGATGCATGTTTATTCGCGGATCTTTGTTAATTAAAATCTCGGTAATTATTGCGAATCTAGCAAAATGGTATAGAACTTTTCAACTCAATTTTACTCCTTTTACTTACCTACGAGAGATGTTATACAAATTCTGGAACACCCTTATATAATAGAACAAGTAGATAGCTTGTAGACATCTACCCTGACGAAAATAAGAAGCTTTACAGAGCGTTGATAACCGTTTAATGAGAATTTTCTGAGAGTTTATAC
>NW_018024493.1:2890-6226 GCF_002006095.1 Pseudomyrmex gracilis
TATCATCTTAGGATTTTTTCAGGTCCGGTCCCTTTTAATGGAATTTACCAGTTGATTGGCGAGCTGAACCGGGGTTCCAAAAATTAATTCAAGTGAAATCTCTTAGCTGTGTAAAAGCGCGAGTCGCGAAAAATTCTTTTATTGAATTTTTAGATTATTTAACTTAATAAACTATTTTGTTTTGTCTTACGCTTAACGTAAACACTATGCAAACTTTCAGAAACGCTTTATACAAACGCCTTTCAAACGTTGTAGCGTTGCAATTTCCGCCCTATGAATTCTCTACTGACCGTTTCAAAACTTTCAACGAATTTCCGCAAAACGCTCATACAAACGTCAAATAAACGCTTATAAAACTTCTCATTTTCGTCAGGGTGGTGATTATCCAGTAGACGTTAATATTTTATTACAATATTTATAATTATTACAATACTAATAATTATAAATTATATTAAATACATAACTAAATGTAATCATGTATGCATATTAAATGTTTATAAAATATATTTATAATGATATCTTAAAACGTCCTATAAATGTCCTAAGCCGTTCTGGACATATTCAAGATAATCCTGAGAATGTTTTGTGATGTCTGAGTACTAAATTATCTACTTTTCTATAACATTCTGTATTTAATCTCTCATATTAGTTTTTACAACAATTACTGATACTTTCACAAAAATATTACTTTTTCTTTAAAAAAATTTTTTCGATAGAGAGAGGAGAGAAAATGAGAGGAGAAGAGAGAGGAGAGAGAGAAAGAGAGAGAAAAGTATATTTTATGGAAAAACGAAATAAGAAATATATTTTATAAAACTAAAAGTTTACAAAAATTGGAAATTATATTGTAATATAACTATAATTAATTGAAATCAGTTGGTTATAAAAGAATTTAACATTGTTTTTTTATTTATTGCAGTTGAATACAGTGCAGATTGAATTAAAGTCTCTGAAATGCGAATTCACGCTTCCTGGTCACCGACAAGAGGAATTCCAAAAGTCTGAACATTATGACAAGACCAATTTTCTTGATGAGATGAATAGACCGCATGACATCTCATCAACTCAAAGACATAGTTATTCTCATGCTCTGATTCATCGCTCTCGTCTTGAGCAGCGTCTGCGGAATATCGAGCGAAAAATATCTATAGTAGCGCGGAAACGAGCGATAATTGAGAAGCGAGTAGTATATGAAGATCGCGAACATATTGAGGAACGAGTCAAGAATCTCGAGTTGATACAAGCGGAACTCTCGCAGAAAGTATCCAACACTAGTCGAGATCTAGTATCGATGAATGAAATGGATAAGTCGGTGATGCGACTGTACGATTCAGTGCGGTTGCTCGAGGAAGCTGTTTACACTAATCGCTCAGAAGTAAAGCAAGAACTGGCGAAATTAGATATAAATGCGGCACGAAAAGCAGCTGAGCTATCACTGACCAGAGAGGAGCTCGGCAACCTTCGCCGCACAGTTCAAGCACTGAGTGTAAGCGCGTCGCAACTACAGGAGAAAAATGACGCACAGCGGAAAAGCCTAGATGCCATGAACGAGACGCTCAGCCGTCTAGATCTTAACAGGAACTTGGCTCGGGCGACGAACGTCACGCACGAGCTAGAACAGGTGGAAGATCAATATCGTCTCATGGTAGATTCACTTCCAGGCAATTGCAAGGAACGCGACGGTCTGACTCTGTTGACGCCAGGTCCCGGAGCGCCCTTATTGACTTTCTGCCATGCCGGCTGGATCATTGTAGCACGCAGAATCGACGGTACAGTAGACTTTGACCGCACCTGGAACGAGTATTCAATCGGATTTGGCTCACCCGTTAGCGAATTTTGGATCGGCAATGAAGCACTACATCGGCTTACTCGTGATAACTGCAGCAAGTTGCGAGTCGACTTGACCGACACTTACGGTATGCATTGGCTCGCTGAATACGAGCACTTTACGGTCGACTCGGAAGAATCTGGATATCGGTTACATGTGTCTGGCTACTCAGGCAATGCAACCGACGCGCTGACCTATCAAGATAATATGGCGTTCAGCGCCAAGGACCGCGATATGGATATCAGCACGACCGACTGTGCGGCCAACTATCGTGGCGGATGGTGGTTCAGTCATTGTCAGCACGCAAATCTCAATGGCAGATACTCGTTGGGTCTCACATGGTTCCAGTCAACCACCAATGAGTGGATGGTTGTTGCGTCTTCCGAGATGTCGGTGCAACAAAAGCAGAACTGTTCATAGTTTCCAAAAAAAAAAAAAAAAAAAAAAAAAAAAAAAAAAAAAAAAAAAAAAAAAAGAAAAACAGGACTATGCCCAATTTGAGTCTCGGCCTCGAGTGGACGGTAATGAAGAGAGAATATTCACAAAGTATGAAATAAGTTTTAATTGCCAAATTGAAGTCTGGCGAACGTGAGGTTCTTATTTCTCTTCAGATTCTTCTTCCTCACTGGAGCTATTTAATATTATAAAAACATTATTGGCTTTTGCTGGCACATGAATATTTTTGTCAAAGTATTGGGCATATTCCCCAAATACTATATGATTGTTATTACAGCACCCAACCGACATCCATTTTTGCAAAAGCAGTAATAATCTATAATGGCTTCTTCACCATTACGTTTTACCGAAACATATACATAGTAGCAAGTACGATTCGATTAAATATATTTCAATGTCTTTGATACAATTCGTTACCGCCGTCATCGCGAGGAAGTGTCTTGGATAAATAAAGAAAACTCGGACAAAACCAGTGGTCATACATAGTCATAATAGCAAATTTTGGATAGCTCTAGCATATTCAGGGAAACTCATTTTAAGGTTGTGCCTATGGAACTTTTTAAATACTTTCTTGATATCTTACAAATGTAGCCAGGTTTCAATGCTGTTCACTAATGATCCAATTTACATAAAAAAAACTAGACATAGATTTTTGTTTAGTACACGATTTAACGAAACAATGATATTATTTTCAAGAAAAGTTCTCTAAAAAAGTTCTTTTCTGTACGATTTGAATCGTACTCCACATGTTTATAGTCAACGAAAATGTTGATTAGAATACCAAAGAATGATAAGTATAATTAAAAAATTTTAATGTAAATAATTCTGTGTGTATTTACGAATAACCGAGTGAATGTGCGATATATGTATATTACTTTTTACATTTGTACACTAATAAAAAGTTACAACGCATTATCAATTATTTAGAACAAGTGTTTTATTTTATTCCTGCTATAACATATACAGGGTGTCCCAGAATTGGTTTAACATCTCTCGTAGGCAGATAGAAGGAATAAAACTGAGTCGAAAAGTCCTATACCATTTTGCTAGAT
>NW_018024494.1:0-1326 GCF_002006095.1 Pseudomyrmex gracilis
AAAAAAAAACAAATAAAAAAAAATAAATAAAAAAATAAAAAACTAGCATGGCGCGAACACGCAATCTCCAGACTCGTAGCGCGGCGCCTTGTCCGCTACGCTACGTCGCCACTTCGAAAATCGCCCTATTCCAACGTTACTTAAGCAACGTGTAAAACTTCAAACCGCGATTTCTCGAAAACGCTTGAGTAGTGCGTCGTCTCCGGATAGCATTAAACACTCTTCCATTGATACTACATACCTGCAAAATTTAAACAAAATCGGTGACCCCACGGGTGTACCCTCCCCTTGTTAGTAAAAGTAGTAACAGTCAGATATATCCAATTTTATGTTCCTTATTTAAATATCCTAATAACATATCTGTAATTGGTATTTATCATGGTTACGAAAAACCTGCCAATGCTAATGAATATCTCTCAGATTTTGTAAAAGAAGCTATTGAACTAGTAAATAATGGCTTCGTATTTCAAGAGAAAATTTTACCATTTACAATTAAAGGTTTTATTTGTGATNCTCCTGCCAAATCTTTTATAACTTACTGTAAAGGTTATTCAGAAATTTATTCTTGTATTAAGTATATACAAAAAGATAAATACATAAAAGGTAGAATCTCTTTTATTGAAAATAATGCACCAAAAAGAACAAATGATAGTTTTTGCCGTAAGTCGCAGCCAAAATATCATAATGGAATATCTATTTTAGAAGATATACCTAATCTTGGAATGGTAACTAATTTTCTCTTGGAATATATGCATCTGATTTGTTTCGGCGTTGTGAAAAAACTTCTTTTAAATATATGGTTACAAGGGAAATTTTCACATAAATTGTCAAAAAAAACTATAAGAAAAATATCTGATTTACTTTTGTCAATAAAAAGTTATGTTTATTGGATGAAGTAAAGCGTTGGAAAGCGACAAAACTTAGATTTTTTTTATTATATAGCGGTACATTAGTTTTACAGAATTTAATATCTTANAATAAATATTTACATTTTCTTACTTTACATGTTGCAATTAGAATTTTGATTTCTACAGATTTATATAAAACATATAATGAATTTGCAAATAGCTATACTTGCTATACTTCAACTAAATTGCTATACTTTATTGATCAAGTAAAAGTTATTTATGGTTACGAATATGTATCTCATAATGTGCATGGATTAGCACATATAGTCATAGATGCAAACTCGAGCCGGCTAGCACCATGAGCACCGAGGTGTTGGGAGCCACTGGGAACACGCACACAAGCGAGAACCGACGTCCGTGTGCGTGACGTCACGGCGGCTCGTGGAAGAGTGCAGACATATTATGTTCCGTCTCCTTT
>NW_018024494.1:2266-3350 GCF_002006095.1 Pseudomyrmex gracilis
CACGGACGTCGGTTCTCGCTTGTGTGCGTGTTCCCAGTGGCTCCCAACACCTCGGTGCTCATGGTGCTAGCCGGCTCGAGTTTGCATCTATGCATATAGTAGAAGATACTAAGATTTATGGACCGTTAGATTTATACAGTGCATTTCCGTTTGAAAATTGTTTGCAAGTTTTAAAAAAAATGGTGAGAAAACCAAACCAACCATTAGCTCAAATTGTACGTCATTTGCATGAAAAAGATTACACACTATCAATATGTGACACAATAAAAAACGACATTTCAAATAACTTTGAAAAAGAATATAAAAATTGTACATTCAAACACTTTAAATTGAATACCAACATCGGAAATAATTGTTGTTTACTTGAAAATAAGTCTATAGTGCTTATTGAT
This sequence comes from Pseudomyrmex gracilis, assembly GCF_002006095.1. Taxonomy (NCBI): domain Eukaryota; kingdom Metazoa; phylum Arthropoda; class Insecta; order Hymenoptera; family Formicidae; genus Pseudomyrmex; species Pseudomyrmex gracilis. Next base: position 2,659 of record NW_018024494.1, read on the forward strand.
AATTTTGCTTTACGCAACGGTAACTATTATATTATCGGTAAAAAGTTTGAAAATGTTTGCAATTTATTTAATGAGCTATGCTAGTCCTCGCAATTAAATATTTATTCTGTCAAGAATTTTTGGTCCAATTTCACTATGGGTAGTAAATGATATTAGTAAAAAACTTATTATTTTTCCAAATAATCCAAAAAGTTTTATTGTTTTTTCTCTCCTTCACATTTAAATGTTATCTACACATTATAAAATTGATTCTGTAAATTTTTATTTTAATAATATACGGCTTTTAATGGGCTTATAATCTGTGGATTTATGAAATAGATTAATTGATATAAAATATATTAATTATTTATTTAGTTATATTAGTTACATTTAATTGTATTAATTATGTTAGTTATATTAGTTAACATTTAGTTGTATTGGTTAGTTATATTTACTTAAATTAGAATTATATTTGGTTTAGAATAAAATTGCGTCATAGGACTCGATCATAATAAAAATAACTAAAAATCATGGAATGGATTATAGTTCATTTCCTTCTTGATAATGTTGTTAAGGCTGTACCAGTAGCGTCGATATTTGACATTTGTCATTGACCACTAGGGGTGCGGTTATTCGAATAAATAAGAATCCGGATATCCGGATAGTGACGTCATCGATTATTCGTAATCCGGATACTTCGAAGTATCCGGATT
>NW_018024494.1:4455-6395 GCF_002006095.1 Pseudomyrmex gracilis
AAGGTCCCAAGCTAGTTTGTACGCTACTGAGTATATCGAAATATCCGGATAATACGGATATTCGAATAACTCGAATAGTGCTATTCGTACTATTCGCTGCACAAAGTATCCGGATATTCGAATACTATCCGTTGTCGAAGTTTATTCGTACATATATATTATATTCGAATATCCGGATATCCGAATCACACTGTTATTCGAATTTAAGCCGCAGCCCTATTGACCACCTTAGGAAGGATTAAAATTAAGGCAAGCCATATCATCGTGTAAGTCTCCAATATTTGATGAATAGAATATATATAAAGTACGACAATTAGCGAGTGGACAAAAATATGGTAAGTTTATAGAATAATAAATAAAGTAATAATAAATCTGGAATATTTTTTTTAGATTTTCTTAAGTATTTTTTAAACAAATTACAATTATTATTTTTTGTTTCAACTTATTAAATTTAACTTGATATATGTATGTCTGTTTAATTTTTAGATAATTTGCTAAAAGCTAAAGAAAAGTGTACAAAAGCAGAATATACGTCAGATCTTAATTTAGATTTAGAAGCTAAAAGAGAGATAAAAGAGAAACGATTTTTTGATGAAAAAAGTTCTGAAGATGATATCGTTCATTTTGATAGTGATCCTACTCTTCGACATAACATTCCGTTCAAAAAACAAGCTTTAACACAAAAAAGTAAGTTTATCCATTTTTAATTTGTTAAAATTAAAAGTGAATAATTCTTTACTTTGTTATAAAATATTTAAAAAAAGTAATTCAAAAAAATTGTTTAATATCAAAACTTTAAACAATTAAAATCTATAATTATTATTACAATTAATTAAATATGTCTTTAGGTCACACATTAAACAGCGATATTTCCGAAAGTTCGAGTGACTTTTCTGAACATGATATACTATCGAATCAAACATTACCTTCTTCACCATCTAAAAGTATGTTTTAGTGTGTGTAAAGTAGCATTTTGTAAGCAGTTTTATACTGTTTAACTATATGAACTTTAACTTTAAAGACAGTATAATTTTTTAACTTTTACATTTATTTTAATTTTTACAGTTGGTATACAATCATTACAATCAATTACACTCACAAATAAATCTATGGGTGAATCAACTATAGGAAGACATAATAAAAAAGAAAATGAATTACCTATTATATTTCCTTGCAATAAATCTATCTCAAATTTCAACACCATTTGATAATCTATCTGGTAATATTTATGCATTATTATTTTATTTTTAGTTTTTTTTTTAAATCACTACATATATATTCTTTAATATATTATACTACTGATCAATGATTACGGTAATGTTTGTTTAAAAAAAACAAAACTTACTTTTCAGATAATAATTTCAAAGAACAAGTATTAAGACAATTGCAAATAATTAATCTGAGACAACAACAAATTACAGAAGATCTCAGCGTTTTATTAATAAAAGGAACTACTGGGAAAAATGAACTAATTGTATCAAATATGTGAAAATTCTATATTTAAAAATTATAATTTTCCCTTAAAATAAATATAAGAATTGGAGATGTTAAAAAAATTTCTAATCCAGGACAACAATTTCAAAAATTTTGTACACAAATTTATTTGTTACTACATTTTTATTGTATTTACAGTTTGTATAAATCTAGTATTAATTTATTGTGTTTTAGATTAAAGAATTAATGCAAATCGGAGGAGCATCATACAAACATATGGTGAAACGCGTACTGACAAAAATAATGTTTAATGATTTCAGGGACTTATACCGATATCAAGAGGCACGGTAGTGCCTCGCGCCAAGTTCACGCGCAACGAAGTGGCGCTCGAACTGCGCGAGCACACCGTGCCTCTTATACGCGAGATTCAGGCAATTCAGTGGAGGGGAAATTTGTAATCAGTCATTTCTTAACAACGACTTAACCGATCGACTTCTTTTTGGTCT
>NW_018024495.1:0-2055 GCF_002006095.1 Pseudomyrmex gracilis
TATATATATATATAATACTGGTGACACTGGCAAGGACCACGTGACGACCTATTAGTTATTGGCCCAAACTCAGAGTGCGCTGTTCAATGTCGTCTACGGTCAGATCTCCCGACTAGCAGTCCATATTTATATAGTCAAAGGTCGAATCGTACGGTGTGCTATTCTTGCGGTGTCCAATCGTACTGTGGTCAATCGTACCGTGTCTAATCGTACGTGTCCAATATTACGTGTGCAATCGTACTGTGTTCAATTGTACCGTGGTCAAATGGACGTCACCCTCTGAAACCGTCATAAAAAATTACAATAGGATGGCCGCGCTCAGATTTCTCTCTGGTGCTACTTACCGCTAGGGAATACCGTCCCTCTTACCCCTAGCCCCCCGCGTCAACGAAACGATTCAGTGACCGCGACTGTATACGAAACGATCCATTGACGCCGACTGTATATTGAAGGATTATACAAAAAATTAAACACTAGTTTTTATAAATTTATATTAGATGTATTTGAGTCTATTTGTTCTTCTTATATTTTGTTATTACGTTTCTTGCTGACTTTCGCGAGCGCAGTATGGATAAGTATGGTTATGTTATAAAAGGCCTCTGCACAAACTCTTTTGTAGCGTTACGTTACGTTAAATACTGGCCATAAATTTAGATTCGTACGTAAACTTGACCTTTCTTCAATAAAACCTCCATATTTCATAACTTACCACCATATTTCTTAATATGAATGAAATTTGTTTCTCAACTGCCGTTAAGAAACTGTGAGTTTGTAAAAATGAAGATTTATTCAATGTTCTTATTGCAGATTAATATTATGTTTTACGTACGCGTGTTTTTATTATAATTATCATCCCAAAATATGTAATTCGTTCAAAAATGGATCTGAAGACGAGTAATTTTTCTTTAAAATATAATAAAAGAGTTACATGTTTTTATATTGCATTTGAGTTTTTTTTTTTATTTATACTTTATTTAAACTTTTTATTGCATAACACATCAAATTCTAGTCTAAATTTAATTTCCACAACATGTAAAGCAATGGAAATAAATACATGTCACAATTTTTAAATCTTATTAATTTTATAATAAAAACATTAATTTTTTAGATAAAATATTAAACAATACATATAACAACATGCTCACATAATAAGCTACAATGCAAATGTAAAAAAAAAAAAATTTCGAAAAAATGAGATTCGAACCAGCAATATGCAGAGTGGTAGTCGGACGTCTTATCCACTAAGCCACGCTGATACCTGCCAAACTGTTCAAACTTAACAGTATATTAAGCGCACAAAAACCTTTAAATGCGTTTTTCTCGCAAATGCTTGAGAGGTGCGTCCTATTATTTTACGACGATGTAGTGGGAGGGTCAACCTACAATATATATAAAATTCAGCCAAATCGGAGGAGGCAATGTCTGGTGTTCCCTTGTTAGGAAACTGCATTAAATCAAGTGAATTGAACAGCAAAAATAAAGTGTGAACATATTTATGCCAAATTATAAATCATCAATTTGTTCATCATTGAAGCAACAATTATTACATCAATAGTAAATTTGTAGACGATTTGTATGTCGATACTAAATACTTATATATAATTATCATTACTACGTAGAAATGTGTGATGTTTTATTGTTAGCAAACTTATAAGATGATGATAACATTAATCGTTTCTATTGTACGTTGTCTTTGTAAAAACTCAGTTTATTTTTTATACCGGAATGATTTATATAAATAAAGAGCAACTGTCATTACAGTTATATAACTAAAATTTGTTATAATACGCAGTGTTTTAAGATAACATAACGAATTGTAATTCTGATATTTGATGCTTTTGTGTTGTATTAACATCCAAAACTGTTTTTCAGGTTTGAACCGCGTTAATGTCATTATTATATGTATTGACACGATTCAAACCCGAAAAACATCTCTGAATGTTAATAACGAATTATATATTGGTGTAAAAAATAGAAACGGTTACAAATATTTTAGTACTACTAAAAAAGTTACTTTACATTTTTTGAATTTTTTAAAATAATTAACAATAATAT
>NW_018024495.1:2068-6386 GCF_002006095.1 Pseudomyrmex gracilis
TATATATTTATTTATTTGTTTACTTATTAAGATTTATATTATATATTTTATATTTATATATATATATATATTTATTTGTTTATTTAGATGTATTTTTATATTGTATATTTATATATATTTTATTTCTTTGTTTATTTAGATTTATTTTTTTTATATTTATATATATTTATTTATAGATGGATTTTCTTTAATATTTTTGTTTTGATTGTTGTCAATTGTAACGCGTGTAAAGTGACTTTAAAATAATTATAACACTCTCTATGTATTGCGTGTCTTTTTTTATGTTCTATTCTTTTCTTACCCCAGATAGCATAGACCTGCAAAGACATCCGGAAGATGTGCTACTTTTAAGGACGCACTCCGAATGTTTTTAAGATGTCACTTGAAAGTTTGTGCTGTCCGGGATTTTTTTCTATTTTTTTTATCTATTCTATTTATTCTTTCTATCTATTTCTCCTTCTTTTCTATCTTCTTATTCCAACTATATTTTCTACTTCTATTCTTTCTATGTAAGCTTTTACCTGTTCTCTTCTATCTATATTCTTTTTGGAAATACACAACAATAATTTTGTAAATTGTGTATTAATTTTTATATATTTGTATTTATTTATATTTTTATTGAAACATTTTCTTATACTATAACGTGTAGAATTATTTCAATTATTTTAATTATTATTTTTTTGTTATGTTAAAAAACATATATATAAACATTTATTACAATAGTGAACAAAACAAATGTTTTACATTGTTTTTGACGGAAGAGACCACCACCTTTTCGCGGTTTCCGTTGAGCAACAATATGTACGTGGTTTATTTGTAAAACTTAAATACAATAAAATTCTTATTGCAAGAATACTATTTTCTTTTAATTTTATTATATGTAATTATGATTAGCAAAGTAAAAAGTATACTAACAAAAAATTATACTTTTTACGTAACAAAGAATATTAAAATATATTTTTACCTTTATATATCTTATATAAACAATAATTTTTAATTAATAATTAAGGATACTTTTCTTTAAAAAAAAAAAAATACGTACATATTGGCCAAGAGAGGATTTCTATTCTTCCTCTTTCATTTATGCTTCTCATATTTTTTATTTTTCTAATTATTTGTTTATGGTTTTAATTGTTGTTTATTTAATTNAAGCGTTTTTTTAATTAATAATTGCAAGAATGGGGACGAACGGCGAAAAACGATAAACAGTGGCCAGCGCGAGGCATAGCCGCTCGCGCTGGCCGCGTACGCTATAGCTACATAGAAAGAAAGAGACTGCAGATATGTCTCTGTCATATATATAATACTCCTATATTGCTAGTTGCGTATCTTCGCAATGAGAGGCACGAGGCCCGAGAAAGGGAGACGCACGAAGTCCAAATATGGGCATAGATGGTCGAGCGTCATTATGCGCCACATGCACACAAAGCAGCTGGAGAGAGAGGCTACAATATTGTCTGCACCGTAACATGTGGACTTCAGGTCGGCACCGTACTAGCAATATAGGAGTATTATATATATGCATCCTATATGAATTTAAAGAATTAAAATTTCAATTAAAAAAACTCACATGAAAAATGTGAGTACGTTTATTGCACATATATATACACAATTGTATATATATATACACAAGCATATTTTTCGCACAACATCCCGCGACGGCTCTTTACTGACTTACAGTCAGTACACGGTCAGTACGCGGTCTATTAACTTTATAAAGTAACTTTCCCAACCTTGTGTATAGGTAGCATTTTATAGCTATCTAACCACCTAACCTCACTTTTGATATTTTTACATTTATTTATTTATTTATTTAAATCACAATTCATTTTTTTATATTTAGTTATTTAAAACAATAATTTGATTTAGTACTTACCGAACTCTAGTTCTGTTTCGAGCATTATCAGCTTATACTTATTATCAGCAGAGAAATAACTGAGAGCGGCTATGGCCAAAAGAGTTTCTGCAATAGCTTTCGTGGACACAGTATATACAGTAGCGCAACTCTCCCGATTTTGTGAAGCCAGCAATAACGCGCATGCGCGAAGTTAGCTAGTTTAAGGCCTATCTACATTTAGATGTAGACGCAGACTCATAATTCAAGGGTCTCACGAAATTGGCTCATTTGACTAACGTGATTGATCAATTTCATGAAATTTGCGACTTGCGTCTGCGTTTTATGTCTATAAACCTTTCTACGATAAGTAAGTAAAGCCATCTGAACTTTTCTCTTACTTTATTTTTTGTCTTGTTTTGCTTTCGTTTTTTTATTGGCAATAAAAAAAATAAAATTACATATGGTGAAACAAATTTATGTGTGCAAAATGTGAAAAATAAGAACACACATAAAAATTCAGAAAATCAACATATAATTAATTATATATATACATTATTCAAAAATAAAACCTTAAAAAAATTACTTTTATAAAATTACTTTTATAAAAAATAACTTTATTAAAAGTTATGCTATCAAAAAAACTTTATATAAGTAATTTTATAAACAATAAATTTGCTCAAAACCTATAAAATAAAAAAAACATTGTATATACAAACATTGTATGTATACAAATTAGTATTTTTATTTAATAAAAAAATTTATATAATTCTATTATAGTGTATATATATAATTACATTATAGTAATATATATTACATTATAGTGTAAAATTTATATATTACAATATAGTTTTACAAGAAATACAAAATATAGATTTTCAATAAAATACAAAAATTTTCATATCTACAAATTTTTTATTTTATATTTTTTAAGTACTCTATATTTTGTTTATAAAAGTATTTACAGTTGTTTTTAATAGCATAATAACTTTTATTAAAGGTACTTTTTGTAACGTTAACTTTATTTAAGTTCTCATCTTAATGATATATATATGTATATGTATAAGTATATGTATATATGTATATAATTTGTTTATTTTATATATTTCTGAGTTTTTATGTGTGTTCTTATTGCTTATTTTCACATTTTGCACACATAAATTTATATTTCAACATATTTAATTCTATTTCTCTCATTTGTCAATAAAATAAAAAGAGAAACAAAGACAAGATAAAAGATAAAATAAGAGAAAAGTTCAGATAGTTTTATGGTACAAAAATTTATCTACATAAAACAAAGACGCGAGTCAAATCTCATGAAAGTGACTAATCACGGTGGTCGAATAAAGGTCATTCTACATAAGACGCAGACGCAGGTCGCAGACCGCTGATCTCGAGGAATTAACTAATCACGTAAGTCAATTGGCTAATTTGACAAACGTGAATGGTCAATTCTGCGAGATCAGCAGCTTGCGACTTGCGTCTGCGTTTTATGTAGAATGGCCTTAAGCCAATTCCGTAAAGCCCGTTTTACATTGATCGCAAGCGCAAACGCAAGGAATAGATCTCGTAGAATTGACCAATCACGCTGGTCAAGTGGCTGATTTGATCAATACAATTCGTCACTTCTACCAGACCTGTTTCTTGCGTTTGCGCTTGCGATCAATGGTCTAGTTTCCACCAAAGCATTAATTTACACTTAATGCGACGTAGAATCAAATTTAAGTCGATGGAAACCTGTCAAATTGCGTTGATTTTGCTTCCGCTTTGATCTATAAGTACTCTACTTCCAATGGAAACGGAACACTAAATTTGATCAGTATCGGAGTGAAACCGAATTGAGGGTTTTGGTGGAAACTAGACCAATGTAGAACAGGCTTAAGACTTTCTACTTGCAATTTGCGTCTGCATCTAAATGTAAATTGACCTTAAACTAGCCAACTTCGCGCATGTGCGTTATTACTGGCTTTACATACATCAAAGATGCCGACATGGAGTTGCGCTACTGTATACAGAGAGAAGCCTGAGAGCGGCCATGCCATTGTAGTTTCTTACGACGATTTCAACCGCTGATTTTAGCCGTATTTCCACAAAAGTGGAACTCAAAGGCCGTTCTACATTAAACGCAAATAGCAGATCTCGTGGAACTGACCAATTGCAGAGTCAAATCAACCAATCGACCAACTTGATTGATCAGTTCCACGAGACCTGCTACTTGAGTTTCACTTTTGTGGAAATACGGCTAAAACCAGCGGTTGAAACCGTCGTAAGAAACTACGGGTGACGTCAATTTGACCACGGTACAATTGGACACAGTACGATTGCACACGTAATATTGGACACGTACGATTAGACACGGTACGATTGACCACAGTATGATTGGACACCGCAAGAATAGCACACCGTACGATTCGACACGGTACGATTGACCACCGTACGATTAACCACGGTACGATTCGACACAGTACATTTTCCGATATCATG
>NW_018024496.1:0-6468 GCF_002006095.1 Pseudomyrmex gracilis
AACGTAAAACTATTGGCCATTTACTGAAAGTCTAACGTTGACAAATAACATGTGTATATATATATATATGTGTGTAATAAATAAAACTGTAATATCTTCTGTATATGAGAGGAACGTATATTGTAAAAGTCTCGTTAAAAAAATTGATTCGGCCGAGATCTTTCTCGAGTTTCTGGTTACCGTCACGGTACGCGCACGTGATCGTGTTCAGTGAAATCAACAAGTTTCTCTAAACATTCGATCTCAATACACTGGAGATACAACCTACGTGTCGAACAGAAGGTCGAAAAACAATCAAGTGATAGTGCGAGATTATTGTCAAAATCACGCTGTTTAGATCGCGATTTGTAAATTGCTGACATGGGTCGAACACGTTTAGCGGTCGCAATGAAACGAGCCGCTTTGGAAAAGGCAACACATGAAGAATTAATAAGAGAAGCTCAAAAATTTCGTTTGCCTACGTCGGGTGATCGTCTTGCCCTGATCGACAGGATAATCGATCACATGGAGAGGCACGGACCGGCCGACCTTGAGTCTGAGTCAACGATGGCTGGGTCCGGATCACAAGAACTGCCGCTTGCAGCTGTTACTTCCGAAATGCCGCTGACCGCGGGAGTATTTCAGCAAACAATAGGCGAATTAGCTCAAGCCGTGCAGCAATTGACTCAATTGGTTAGTCAGGGAAATACGCTGCACCCGATGGTGCAAGGTGCGCAAGCAGCCGCGCCTCAGTCGAGAGAAGAGATGGGGTCGTCTCCAGAACCATCAGCTTTTACAAACCGTCGATCACCTTCCGACTTGGAAAGTAGCCTTCCGGGAAACGCAGTAACCTGGTTGGCTACATAAATTCCCGAATTTTCGGGATCGAGAAGACAAAAACGTAATATTATGGATAAAACGAGTCGACCAAGTGGCGAGTATTTATAATACTTCGAGCAGAGTAACGCTCTTAGCTGCGACAAGTCGCCTGGTAAAGAGAGCAAAGACCTAGTATGAAATGCAGTCAGGATCGACTATAGAATCATGGAATACCTTGAAGGAACAAATGACAAGGCTTTTCGATCGCAAGGTGCCATATTACAAGGTGATACAGAAGGTCGAAGCTAGGAGGTGGAACACAAACAAGGAAAACTTAGACGAGTATGTGATGGCGAAATTGACGTTGATGTACCAGCTTGATTTACCTACGAAGAGCAAGATCAGTGATCATCGGTGGGCTGCCAGGCAGTGCTCTCAAGGCCACAGCTATTACTCTTCCGGACTACACATTTGATGTCTTTATCAATAAATTGAGAGACGTGGTCGAAGGTTCGGTGGATTTCGAGAAAAAAAAACTCTTTCGTCGAATAGTGGAGTGAAATTAGGAAACGAATGCAGGAATTGTGGTAAGGAGGGTCACAGTCACAAGTTCTGCAAGTCTGACATTATGTGTTTCTATTGCAAAAATAAGGGGACCGCCAGTTCGAGTGTCCGTCAATCAAAGAGAAGAAAGAAAAGAAAGTGCAACAGTGGTCGAAGCCGACGTCGTCTACAACCCTTATCTCTGAAGTCACACCAGCCGAAGAAACATTAGCGTTGGTCAAAGAAGCAGGATCGACGTTGCAGCTTGATGGAACTTTTGTGCAGGTAGAAGAGACGTGCGGATCCAGGTGTGAGTTGAAAGCAATAATGAACACGGGAAGTCCTGTCTCTTTTGTTAAATTAAACGTGTATAATAAACATATTGAACTGTTTGTTAAAAAATTGAATAAAACAAACAGATTTTTTGTAAATGTACGCGGAAGTCCTTTGAACGTTGTCGGTGTTGTGCCCGTTGAATTACCTTTGAATGTTTTAAAAGGGAAAAAGATTACAGTAAATTTATACGTAATAAAAGAAAGTTCTTTTGATAGCGACATAATACTTGACAGAGAGTTTATTAGAATACATAAATTTACATTAATATATAAATTGCATGATACTGAAAATGAGGGGCAGAACGCTCACGTCGATTTAATGGCGAATCTCCCTTTGCTTGTAGAGGACAGCGATCCAAATTCGATTTCTGAAATAATGAAAGAAACTCAAATTGATTATAATATGGAAACTAAAAAAGAATTGATAGAAACAATAGAGGAGGTGAATAAAGAAATAGTTAAGCCGATTGATGATGGATACGCGGTTAAAGTGTACTTAAAAGACGATTCAACTTTTGCATATGCGCCCCGCCGTTTTGCTCATGTAGAGCGATTGCAATTAAGGGAAATAACGGACGATCTCCTTAAGAGAAGCATTATTAAAACGAGTATTTTGCCTTATTGTTCTCGGGTAGTCCCGGTGAAAAAGAAGAATGACAAATTGGATTGTGCGTTGACTTACGACCATTAAACAGCCGCATAATTAAACAGAAATACCCGTTCCCTGTAATTGAAGATTGTATTTCGCGCTTACATGGTAAAAAAGTGTTTACATTTCTCGATTTACGTAACGATTTCCATCAAATTAAAGTTGAGGAAGGTTCAACAAAATATTTTGCTTTCGCGACCCCCGACAGACAATTCGAATATCAATACTTACCGTTTGGGTACTCAGAGGCTCCGGCCGAATTTCAGAAACGAATTTTTCAAATAATGAGTCTGTTGGTCCGTGAAGAAAAAATAGTAATATATATTTCGATGATATATTAATACTGACGGAAACCGTCAACGAAAATCTGACAATCTTACGAGACGTTCTAATAATTTTGAAAAAATACGGATTTGAATTATAAAAAATGTAAATTTTTGAAACAAAAAATAGAGTTTCTCGGATATGTAATTACATATAATAGTGTTACGTTGAGTACTAAACATATAGAGGCGATTACTAATTTTTAAAAACTGTCGAACGTGCACGAAGCGCAGAGATTTTTGGGTCTTGTAAGCTATTTCCGAAAATTTGTTAAAAACTGCGTTAAAAGCCAAACCGTTGCAAGATTTATTATAAAAAAACGTTGAATTTAACTTCGATGAAAATTGTGAAAAAACTTTTGAATTAATGAAAACTTACCTCCTCGCCGATTTTGACCTTGTACAATTCGGCGGCAAATACCGAACTCCATACCGACGCGTGTAGTCTTGGGTTAGTTGGAATGCTATTAAAAAAACAACAAAATGGATTATGGGCTGTTGTCGCATATTATAGCCAGTCGACAAATCTAGCAGAAAGAAACTATCATAGTTTCGAGTTAGAGATGTTGGTAATAGTAAAGTCCATTGAGAGATTCCACTTATACCTGTATGGATTATCCTTTACCGTTGTAACTGACTGTAATGTCCTGGTGTGTGCGATAAACAAGGCTAATATAAATCTGCGCAAGATGGACACTTGCGCTCCAGAACTACCAGTTCAAAGTGACACACCGTCCTTGCGATAAAATGAAGCATGTAGATGCTCTTAGCCGTAGTCTTGCGTATATACGCGAATTGCCGCTCGAACGCGAACTAGAATATCGACAGCTCATTGATCCGTAAATAAAAGTATTAACACGTTCGTCGCCGCGTCACCCAGATCTGGGTGACGGGTATACTTCTTTTACTCAGCCGAATCGCGCTGGGCGACGAACGTGTTAAGCGAAGAATTGGAATTTAAAGACAATGATAAGTTTAATTTAATTGATGGCTTGGTGTATAAAAAAGAGGGTGACAACCTAAAATTTGTGGTGCCAGAACAAATGATTCCCAGTTTAATTAAAGCACATCACGACAATATGGCACACGTAGGTTCTGAAAAGACCTTTCAAAGTTTAAACCAAAATTTTTTGTTCCCATCCATGCGTAAAAAAATACAGAATTATATTGAAAATTGTATTACTTGTATGATGGCTAATGAAGCGTCAAATCGACTAGAGAGGGAAACTTCCCTCTATCCACTGCTGGATAAATTAATGGAAACTTTGCATATAGATCATTTTGGGCCTCTGCAAGAATCGCAGGAACATTTTAAATATATCCTCGTGTGTGTGGATGCTTTCTCACGCTTTACGTGGTTAAATGCGGTAAAATCAACAACGTCGCGTGAATCCATTGACTGTTTAAAAAATATTTTTGCTACTTTCGGCAAACCAAATAATCTGGTGTCCGACCGCGGAACAGCTTTCTCGTCAAAAGAATTTGCGAATCTTGTACAAGATTTCCAGATTAAGCATCGTATGGTCGCCGTGGCAGCCCCGTGGGCGAATGGATTAGTGGAGCGTATCAATAGATTCCTAAAAAACTCTTTGACTAAAATGTTAGAATCTCCCGCAGAATGGAGTAAGGAATTAAATAAAATGCAATATGTAATAAATAATACATACCATTCCGCAATTAAATCAACACCTGCGAAGCTGATGTGCGGATTCGACCAGCGTTGCTACGTCGATTCTCATTTAGCTCAATTTACGAAAATGATATCAGGAATAGACAAAGACATTCTGTCAGAGGAAAAGCGCGCGATTTAGCCTCTTCTGCAACCGATCTAATTCGGTTATATAATAAAGATTATCGCGACGGTAAATCTCGTAACCCTACCAAGTATGATATAGGTGACTATGTATTGGTAAGGGATATGCGGATTTCATCCGGTGAGAATGCTAAATTGAAACCCAATTACAAAGGACCATATATGATTCATAAGGTTTTGGGTAACAACCGTTACGTTGTTAAAGACATCCCGGGTTTTAATTTAACTTCTCGTCTGTTAGACACTATATTGTCATGCGATCGTTTAAAAACCTGGATTAAAATTTAGAAAATAAGTAATTGTAATAACATATGTAATTTAGGTTAAGTTTACCTTATCTCGCTATTTGTTAAGTTAAGAAAAAAAGAAGAGAGAATATTCTGTAAAAAAAATAAGTTGTGATACTTAGTTACGTTAGTTATATATATCATGTACTCTGATGTATACTTACCTCAAGGTTTCCTATTCTCACACAACAATAGCATCACATAGCTGAACGAGAAAAATAAGAAGAAAAAAAACAAACAAACGAAACCTCGAAAATGACGCTTCGAGGACAAAGCAGGGGGTACAAACTCACTCCTAAGAAAAGTGGCGACAGTTTTCTGTGCCGTCTACGGCGAGAACCACATTCTTTGCGAACTAAAAAAAGTAGTGGGGGTACCGGCGCCGCGTTTGAATCGCTCACGCGTATGTAAGCAAAATGAAATTATAAGTTTTTGAGCAATTATTAAATTTAACCATTATTTCTATTATATGAAGTTACTTTANAAAATAGTTATACAAAAAAATGTTTTTATTTAATACATAAATAAAAAGCATTTTGGTAAACTATTTTTCTGTAATTTTATATAATAGAAGTAACGGTTAAATTTAATAATTGCTCAGGAACTTATTCACAAATAACTTAATCTAATAAATTGTAACATTTTTATTTATATCAACATAGTTTTTATTATTTATTGATAATCACATTTTATGAGTTTTTTCTAGGTTTTAAGTGTATTTTTGTGTATATAGTTGTGCTAAAACACAACTATGTTTGTGTAACAGAGCAAGTGCGGTAGTATATGGTGCAGTGTATATAGTGTGGATGTTTTCATATTTTAAAAAACATTGTGAATGTATTGTGTAAATGTGTGTGTACATTACAAGTTACGTTATTATATGTAAAGAGCATATATATATCGTTATTTCTATTATTTATTGCATATTTTTTATGATATATTATTTATATTTTTATTGTATTTTGTGTGCGTGTGCATTTTAAATAATACTATCTCAGCATATACTATATTATAAAATAATAAAAATATATTATAATAAATAATATAACAGAAAATATACAAAATACTACAAATAACGATATATGCTCCTTACATATAATAACGTAACTCTAAATGTACACATATATTCACATAATACATTTAAAAAGTTTTTTTTAATATAAAAACATTCGCACTGTATCATATATCACCACACTTGCTTTTGCTCTTGCTTTAGCCAGCACGACAGCCAGCATTCAAGAAATCTAGCAGACAGAAAAGCATCATATGCCGCTGGCTTTACACACATCTCAGCATAAAATTATACAAATACACAAAAATACACTTAAAAACCAGAAGAAAACTCATAAAATGTAGCGAAATGCCGTGAAACCCAACAAAAGCGAAACTGTTGGAAACTGTTATGGCTGATATCAGGTGATGCACTTCTAGACAAGGAGAAAAAGAAGCAGAGAAAAAAATCGATTGTGCTGCCGCCTGGCACGAGGACCACCGAAGTAAAGCTCCGTCGCCACTAAAAGTAGCTGAGTTTGTACCCCCTGGGACAAAGCTGAAGGTCAGGACGGGCGAGTTGTAAGAAATTGCCCACTGGAGTGCGCCAGCATACGGATAACGTTAGCAGCGCCTTTGCTGTAAAGCGGCAGAATATTCGGGCACAGGGGAATTGATATAGATCTCGGGAGCAGACTTGCAAACTCGAGCCGGCTAGCACCGAGAGCAC
>NW_018024497.1:0-1444 GCF_002006095.1 Pseudomyrmex gracilis
ATAATCTGGTGTCGAATCGTACGGTGTCGAATAATTTGGTGTCGAATAAATCTGTGTCGAATCGAGCGGTGTCGAATTGTACTGTGGTCAATAGAGTATCACCCATTGATAACATATCAATACTAACAATCAAATATCAGAACGNAGCTATTTCTGTCATTATATTCATGTACCCATAGTTTAGCTACTTAATTATATTGAATATCAATCAGATTGGNCTCTCATTAGGGTAACTAATCCAAGTAACCAATCAGATTCATCTTCCGTTAGATAACCAACCAATCAGATTAGTCTTCTAATAAGTACCTAAGCAATGTGCGCTATGAACAACTACGTCGTGCTTCAACTGATAGATAGAGCTATACGTGACGTTAAGTATACGTTTTTATTTTATGATTTGTATAAAAATTAACAAATTTTTATACAAATCATAAGATGATGGATATCGACGAAGACTTCATTTAGCAGATTGAAAACATTGCTTTAGAAGCAGAGGAAAATGTAGGTCTAAAACAAGAAAATCTAAACCTCAAAGAGGAATTGAGAATGATAAAATATCAACTACAAAACGCACAAAAAGATAAGAGTAAGTACATTTTATTTTATTTTATATACATGCATGCAATTATATATATCTTTTTTTTACAGAAACTTCCACACAACAACAATCAGATGAAGGAGAAGAAAATAAACGTAAGTACATTTAAGGTATTGTACAAACACACACACACGTGACTTCTCTCTTAAGTGTGACAGTNAGATAGTGATGTACAAATATACTTGTATACAATATACGAAAGAGAAGGTGTGTGTGTCTGTGTGTATGTACATAAGAGAGAAGTTATGTTGTACTCATGCATAAATGTGTTAGAGTAGTAAAAGTGAGATAATAACATAAGTAGAAGATAAAAGTTACATATGTATATACATGTGTATATTCTTTTCTAGAGAAGACTCCGAAACAAGAACGTGATAAAGCTTCGAAACAAGAACTTGATGAAGCTTCTCCGCAAGAAAACAAGCGTAAGTATATACATCTCTCTCTTTCTTTCTCTGTTTTTATATACATGCATGCAATTATATCAGAGGCGTATTTAACGTCGGTGCAACCGGTGCGATGNACCGACGGGCCCCGGGATCTGCGGGCCCTCGGTGCATGATAAACATTTATAAATTTATAATATTCATAACATTACCTATCGGAGTTGCGAGTGCCGAAAGATCATTTAGTGTATTAAGGAGACTTAAAAGTTATTTAAGAAGTACCAAGACACAGGAAAGAACATCTGATCTAACTTTATTATCAATTGAAAAAAATGTTTTGATTAATTTAAATTTGGAAGATGTTGCAAACAAATTTATATCGGTTAAAGTTCGAAGAGGTGTTCGTTTCTAAATTTGCATACAAATAAAAAATCATTAAAAACTTTTGTCCAATTGCCTT
>NW_018024497.1:7989-11837 GCF_002006095.1 Pseudomyrmex gracilis
GAGAGCTGTCGTTTCTCTTTCTTTCTCCGCACAGCAGGTTGGCGATCCCGCTGCGGCAGAGTCGAGCGAGTTTGTGTGCTCTCACGGATAGGTCAACGGCGTATGCCGATCTTACTCTATCCTATGAGGCCCCGCTCGTCGGCCTTCTTTTGAGTCTAGAGAATTAACTCCACGGACTAAGGACGAGACCGTGCAATTGATTGAGGATGTGGAATGATGAGAGGTCGTCTTAATTAAAAGGAAAAAATTATGATGCGTACAATATTAATTTATTCATTTAAGAGTATTAGTGTTACAATTTTAGGCGTGTTGTCATGTGGTTGGATGTGATGTCGCGAATTTTACATTGAGGCGGAGAGTCATCGCTCGGAGGCTAAAGAGGGGGAATATATATATATGTGTGTCGCGAGAGTGTGTGTGAGGAGTCTCCGGCGGGGTTTTACAGATGTAAGTGTGTCGGGTGCATGTTTAAGACGCCGATTCGCGGTATAGAAATCATTCAAGATCTATTTCTATAATTTCATGGATTGTTGCGGAACTTGGGGAGAATATTGGTTAAAAATGGTGGACGAAAACTAAGCGGATGTCATCTATATATGGAAATTTGACAGGGAGGAGTTTTTTGGCTGAAGTGGTGGATATCAACCGGAAAATGTCGGAAGGATCTGTTGTTAAAGGGTCAATTATAAAGGGGATTCTTTCAGGATTTGCTATTTTGTAAGTGGAGGCTAGTCGGAGGAAGTGTTGGAATTTAGGATCGAGCGGTGGGATGGTTGATCGTGACGAGTCGGAGGATTCATCTTCTGCGGATTCATGCCTGGATGTAGAAGGTTGAAAGGAAGAAGAGCGAGGAGGAAGTGGAGGAATCGGCGCGGATTGTAGATCGGCGCGGATTGCAGATCCGCGGGATTTTCTGCGGGACAAGCGGGTTCGGAGTGCGTTGGAGAGGGGGAGCAAAGAGGTGAAGGGGGCGGATTGTTTGCGGGCAAACAAGGGAAGGATTGAACGTCTGCGGGAGGATCGGAAGTTATCGGTGAATAAGAGAAAGCTTCATACCACAAATCGTCGTGTGTATGTGTGTCTGTGTGTGCGTGTTGCTAATGCGTCGGTGAGTGTAAGTGCGCGTGCGATAGATTTGTGTGCGTATCAATGGAGGTTTTATTGTTATTGTGGCTGTTGCGATTGTCTCCTAATGTCTGAGGAAAGGTGGCGTCAATGGGCTTAGTCGGCTCCGCTTTGTTTTGTGCGAGCGCTGCCGCTCGTCGCAATTTTACGTTGCGTTGGTAGCGCTGGGCCCGCTCGCGAAGTTCTCTGCCGGAGTTCCACTTAAACGAATTTATGCAATTACACTCAATTTATGTTATTGTATTTTTTTATTGATTTTCTTGGCTTCGCGACCGTTTTCGGAAATGTTGAGCCTTGTTTACCACGTGATTTAAGAAAGAAAATAAAGAAAAAAATTCCGGCTGCCACCCGAGACGGTTACACACCGAGAGTAGCCCTTCCAAAATTTTGGCTGCCACCCGAGATGGCTGTATACCGCGAGTAGCCCTTCCAAAATTTTGGCTGCCACCCGAGACGGTTATACACCGCGAGTAGCCCTTCCAAAATTTCGGCTGCCACCCGAGACGGCTATACACCGCGAGTAACCCTTCCAAACCTTCGGCTGCTACTCGAGACGGTTACACACTGTGAGTAGCTCTTCCGAATATTTCGGCTGCCACCCAAAACGGTTACACACCGCGAGTAGCTCTTCCGAAGATTTCGGCTGCCACCCAAGACGGTTACACACCGCGAGTAGCTCTTCCGAATTTTGAGTGTATCTATATATTTGTTTATTTTGTCCGTTTCCCGATATATCCGAAAATCAATCGCGACGTCAGCTTTTAATTTCGCGANAAGTGGAACCTCCGTTTATATAATGATGTGGACTTACTACTTAGATGTTTGCTGGCTGCGATTTCCTTTATCNCTTCGGCCCGTACGGCTGGCTAGGTAGTTCGGAACCTGGTGCGGCTTCGGTGTTCGGTAGATTCTCGGCGCACTACTTGCACTTGCACTTGCGACTTATATGCTCACACGTCGCGACTTTGCTGCGGCACTCCTGACAGAATCAGTAGGTTGTTTCTGACTCCAGCTCCGACAGCGTCCCGTCTTATATACTCTTTTGAGTCGGTGAGTGCTCACNAAGTTTCTTCTAATCGGAAAACTCGTTTGGGCCTTGCTGGTTTCTATTTGTTAATTAGTCGGTCGGGCGACTTGCGAGATCGCCAATCGGCGACGATCTCTCGCTTNGGTCGCCTCGTCCGATTTTTCGGAGAAAGAAAAAGGGAGAGTGTTTTTTTGATCACGCCGCATAGACCTCTTGCTATTTGTATATAATAAAATTGCTCGTGGCGCCGGAGTTCTATTTGCTCCGGCTGGTCTAATTTTTATGAGAAGTGTTCTTCCTGTCCCAGAGATATCCGTGTTTGTTTGGAACGTTGCTCGGGATGTTTAAACAATAATAAAAATTTCTGTTCGCTATCGTCTACAAAGGAATTTTTAGGATCGTTGCTAGGCTCAGTTTATCTTTTTGGGCGCCGATATAATTTCCGTTTGCTCTCCTATCGTCTTTAACACATTGTTGACCGGCAATTTTACTGAAAATNTATCTCATGTCACCGGCTATTATTTCGTAATTGGAAGTGGAAGTAAAACAATAAAANTAAACTTTAATAAATTTTATTTATTATTCAACTTTTAATATTTCTTTTTTGTATGATAAGCAGTATAACAATCACCTACGTGTTATACTGACCAACAATTGCACTGTATGGTCGCCAACAGAGAAAACAACAGCGATGCGAAAAAAACGCATCACGAGTTAACTCGTGACCGGTCAGCAACGTTCGGCCATAAAAACACGAGTTAACTCGTGACCGGTCAACAATGTGTTAAGTTTCCAACGATAGGAGACCCGTTTGAGGTATTTATTATTATTTACAAAAAAAAGGGTTCGCTATGCGCTGGCGCGTCGTGTCGCAGGAAAAAGAGGACCGTGGAGTNTCCAGGACGTAACAATATAATGAAATTTCTGTTCTGTAGAATCATTCAAATTTTGTAGAATTGTATTGAAAAAGACCTGATACAAAGGTCGATAGCTTTACATTTAATAAAACTNATTTATTAATATACACACCGTCATCTGTGTTTGTTTGAATAGCCATTAACAACATTTTTATATTTTTTAATGTAAAAACTGTTTACTCTTATATTAATAAAAATTGTTTTATATAGTAATATCAATTAAAAGTATCNTAAAATTATTTATTGTCTTTTCAGTAAAACAAAGAAATTAATGTAAAAAATAAAAATAAACTGAATTAAGTACTAATTGTAATACACAGTTTACTTTTATAATTGAGACGAAACATAATGCAGCGACTTACAGTTAGTACACGCGTGATGCGCGCACTTATCGCGTTCTTTATCTGTTTCTGACGTTATAAAATCTTCACATTAATTTCTGACAATTCACATATATATTAATACAAGTGTCTACAATAAATATACAAAACGTCAAAACTGTACTCTAAAAGCCATTTATTGATAATTAAGCAAAATGTAAACGATAACAGTAACCGAGCGGTTCATAAACATCCCACACTTATTATTAATTTGTGAATACTTCTCTACGCCCTATCTACGCTTTTCACAATTTGCAAGTAGCTTGTTTAATGTATAAAAAACAAGTTAACAAATTGTCAGAACTGTACCTTATGACATAAGTTTTTCGAATTTTCCGCAACTTTGACGGCTTCTGACGATGTCTTCTCTTCTACCTACACTTCTGACGATTTGTTTTT
>NW_018024498.1:0-1434 GCF_002006095.1 Pseudomyrmex gracilis
GATGCATGCTTATTCGCGGATCTTTGTTAATTAAAATCTCAGTAACTATTGCGAATCTAGCAAAATGGTATAGGACTTTTCACCTCAGTTTTATTCCTTCTATCTGCCTACGAGAGATGTTAAACCAATTCTGGGACACCCTGTATATACAGTATATAAATATATACAATAATATATATAAGGGTATTTATATACCCTTATTTTTCTTATTTTTTCTAACTTTCCCATCGCCTCCCGGATAAATAATTATGCATTTCGAATGTCTCTAAACCTATGAAAACATAATCTGCAAATAACTTTCTTTGCCAGCAAGGTCCAAAATTGGCCAATTTCTATCATTGTTCTTTAACTCGTGTTCTTTTTATTAATTTATTAAAGAACGTTTTAATCATCTAAATTTGTGATCATCATCAGCTAAAACAAATAATACAGGAAATCATATAAACAAGTTAATTATAAAAACTTTCAAATTGCAACAAAAAAAATTAATTTTGCAATAAAATACGCACCTTTTGTGATGGTTAACTTGAAACAAACAACCGTATGTTAACAACCAATGAAGCCGAATCACAATAACTTGAAAAACACACGTGGAAAACACATTTGAAAAAAACAAAGTAAAATTAAATTACACACACAATACAATTATGTAAATATATTTAATTAATGTAATTATACACACACATTTTGTTTAATTTATTTAAATTTAAATATTATTTTTTATTTTTTTAACTTCAATTTTTATATAAGTAGTGTAAATGTTATGATATTAAAAGAAGTAATTGAGTAATTGTTTACAATTTGGTTTTTTGTTTTGTGTTTTACAAATATAACTTCCTTAAATTTTAAATTCTTCAATATTTATTTAATCTTTAAAATAATATTATTTGAACGTTTAGTACACTTTATTGAAAATCACATTGTTTGAGATAATTAAATATTGTTATTCATTTTGTATATTTATATTATTTTTAATTATTGTTTGGTATATTTATATTATTTTTAATTATTGTTTGGTATATTTATATTATTTTTAATTATTGTTTTGGAAGTACACTTTGCACGAATTCTACAACATGTACTACCATGATCACAAAATAACCGGAATTTTTAATTTAAACCTCGCGGGATTATCGGTTTAGAATTCTGTTGTTTGTGTCACGTTGGCAGCACTGTTACGGACACCCATGCCAAGCTTCTGCTTATCAGCTGTTCATTTACTTTTATGACAGTGATTTCTTTACATCAAGTTTTTACGTCGCGGCCAATTTTTACAATGGATTCAAAACTTGAACAACGTTCTTGCATTAAATTTTGCTATAAAAATGAAATTAAGTGTTCCGACACATTAAAAATGTTACAAAAGTGTTATGGTGACGATACTCTATCGAAAACACAGGTGTACCAGTGGTATAAACGCTTTAAAAGTGGTCG
>NW_018024498.1:1814-6323 GCF_002006095.1 Pseudomyrmex gracilis
GAGGGGTGGATCAAACGCTGGCACAAGTGCATCGCAGCCGACGGGGACTACTTTGAAGGGGACAACTTGAATTTTGAAGAATAAACATGTACTTTTCTTTTTATGAATAAATTCCGGTTATTTTTTTATCTATTTTGAGGTAAAGATTATCATATTAAACATTAATATTTTTTAAAATAAAGTGAAAAATTAATTTTTATTTTATATATATAAATATAACTAGATAAATATATAAATACAAAAATTATGTTTAAAGTGTTTTTACATTAAATATAATATAAGTTTAGGTATATGTACGTAATTTTTTAAGTACTATTATCAAAATGTTTAGTACATTTTTTAAATTGTAAGTCATATTGTAGTAGATACTTAGATATTATTATTAGTATACTTTTTAAATTTCTATATTATCTATTTAATAGTTCTGTTTTTATTTTCAGGTATCCAAAAAAGAAAACAATAATTTTATAAAATATTTCTTGTAAATAATTTCTTATAAAAATTATAGTTGGAATTAGTTTTATCAAATATATATTTATTATTAGTATATACTTTCTTAAGTTATGTGAAGTAATTGTATTCTTTATAATATTGTATTTATTTTAATGTTGTAATTTTGGTACTTTTATGAAATATATAAAAAATAATAATTTCTTATAAGAAAAAGCGTAAATAAAAATAAGTGTAAACATAAGTAATTATTTAATTGTTCTTATATTAAGTAATTATGTAAATGTTTTTAAATTAATACTTAATTGTTCTTATATTAAGTTATTATTTATAAGTGTAATATTGTATAGAAGAGAATTTATATAACATATAATATAAAGTAATGTGATAATGATAATGGTGATGATGATTATAATGATGATAATGATGATGATGATGATGACAATAATATTAATGATGATAATGATAATGTTATATATTTTGAATTAAAATAATAGATAAAAGCAAATGTTTTATATTTAAGTGCTTTTATTTACGTTTTTAATACTATAGTTTTATTTATTCTTGCAAAATGCCAAAACGTAAAATAGAATGTACTGCAGAAGAAAAAGAAGAACGTATTCGTCGACGTCGTGAAAAAAATGCAGAATATCAAAGACATTGTCGCGAAATTATAAGAAGAGAAAATAATACGTCAGAAGTTAGTAATCAAATACGTAAAAGATCTTCATTATCTGTAGAATTTATTTTTGTGGCTGGTATAGTACATAATGAGAATCGTGTACTAGAAATAAATAATGAGATAAATAAAGAAAGTTTTACAAATATATTATTAGTAATAAAGATATTTCTGTTACGGATACAGTACATACTACGAGTTGTGTAACTGAAATAAACGTCGAAAGTTCTACGAGTATATTTACGAGTGAACGTATAAAATATCAATCACAATATCGATCACTTAAAAAATGGCAGCCTGATTTAAATATTAGTGCAATATTAGTTGATACTGTAGTTGAACATTATATTGGTGCTATGTAAAAATATTTCACGTTGGATTAAACAAAAAAATAAATATAATTGTATAGGACGAATGTATTCGGTTAGCCCGACACAGATAGAATTATTTCATTTACGATTGTTATTGCTTGTTGTTAAAGGAGCTACAAATTTTGAAAAGTTAAAAACAGTAAATGGTGAATATTATCAAACTTTTTCGGCTACGTGTTTAGCTTTAGGATTGATTGAAGATAATAACGAGTGGAAACAAGCTATGAATGAAGATACTAGATGGATGATGCCGCGACAACTTCGAAATTTATTTGTACGAATATTGATACATTGTCAACCATTGCATCCTGAAGAGCTCTGGGAAATGTTTAAACAAGAAATGTCAGAAGATTACGCACGCCGTGTTGGTATGTTAGAAGGACAAAGAAAAGCATATATTGAAATTAATATTATGCTTTCTGCAGAAGGAAAAAGTCTTGTTGATTTTCCACAGATAGAACAATTATCAAATGATAACAACAATGAGATTGAGTATACATTTGATTAAGTCAAAGAAATTGGTATGAGACAATATGAACAATTAAATGAAAAACAAAAAGAAATTGTTGACATTGTGCTAAATAAATTAGATAATAATGATCATAAAAATTGTTGTTATTATATAGATGGTTATACAGGGTGTCCCAGAATTGCCGTACAATCTCTCGTAGGCAGGTAGAAGGAGTAAAACTGAGTCAAAAAGTCCTGAACCATTTTTTTCTATTATTTATAATAAAGGAGTAATTATTGAGTAAATCAGGCCAATCAGCGCAGATCTTTAGCCAGGCGCACGTCAGTGAGCCGCGCGCCTGGTGTGTGTCAGCGCTCACTGACGTGTGCCTGGCTAAAGGTCTGCGCTGATTGGCCTGATTTACTCAATAATTACTCCTTTATTATAAATAATAGAAAAAAATGGCTCAGGACTTTTCGACTCAGTTTTACTCCTTCTACCTGCCTACGAGAGATTGTACGGCAATTCTGGGACACCCTGTATAGGTGAATCAGGTAAAACATTTATATATACAACTATTTGTTATTTAGCTAAGTTGAGGAATAAACGTATATGCTGTATGGTTTTACTGGCTTTTACTGGTTTTGCGGCGACATTGTTACCTTCTGGAAAGACAGTACATAAAACATTCGGATTACTAGTTCCATTATTTCCAGATTCATCGTCTGCAATTAAAATCCAATCAAAAGAAGCTAAATATTTAAACGAAATTGATATTTTTATATGGGATGAAGCTCCAATGGCTCCACGATATGCTTTAGAGATTATAGATCGAACGTTGCGTGATATCATGAATAATGATTTACCTTTTGAAGGAAAAATTGTTATATTGAGTGATTTTAGACAACTTCTTTCTGTAAAGACACATGCTACGCGAAGTGAAATTATAAATCTTTCAATTAAATATAGTTCTACTTGAGAATATTTTAAAAAATTTTCTTTAATGCAAAATATGCGACTTTTACCAGAAAAAATTGAATTTGCAAACTTTTTATTAGATATCGGTAATGAAATATTAAATGATTTTAATGATTATATTCAACTTCCTGAATATTGTGTAGCACCTCCTGATGCTGATATAGTTGCTGATACATATAGAGATCTGATAAGAGAAAAAGAGTTTATGACTATGAGCAAATGTGCGATTCTTTCTGCAAGAAATATCGATGTAGAGAAAATCAATAAACAAGTTGTTGAATTATTAGATAGTAACGAACAAATTTATACAAGTATAGATGGTACTGTGAATTGCAATAATAACGATGAAATTGGTGAAGTATTAGTACCGGAGTATTTAAATAGTCTTTCTCCGTTATCTTTATCTTCGCATGAATTGCGTCTTAAATTGAATTGTATTGTGATGTTAATTAGAAATATTAATATTAATGAAGGTCTTTGTAATGGTACTCGATTATTGCTTATGGAACTTGGAGATCATTTATTAAAATGTACGATCTTAAGTGGTGATATTAGGTATACAACTTTGCTTCCGCCGTTTTTTTTCCAAAATTCAAAGCTTTATTGTAAAAAACTGATTATACATTTATGTTTCAAAGTATTGTCCATTGTTTTTCACTACTTTCTTCTACCTTTCTGGCAGCAATCGGATCCCGCGTTGAAAGAACTGGTCATCTTTTGAAGCGATCCACAAATCAATTCAATTTTGGACTTGTTCATAAGACTGGAAGTGCTAGTCCCTCAGGCCGTGTGCCATTGATCGAAATAGGTGATAGTTAGAGGGAGCAACGTCTGGAAAATACGGCGGGTGGGGCAAGATTTCCCAGTTCAACGTTTCTAAGTATGTTTTGACAACTTTTGCAACATGAGGCTGAGCATTGTCATGTTGCAAAATAACTTTATCGTGTCTTTCAAGGTATTGCGGCCGTTTTTCTTTCAATGCTCGACTCAAACGCATTAATTGCGTTTGATAAAGATCTCCTGTGATTATTTGAGACGGTTTTAACAGCTCATAATATATTACACCGAGCTGGTCCCACCAAATACAGAGCATGACCATGAAGCCGTGAATATTCGGTTTAGCCGTCAGCGCAGAAGCGTGGCCGGAATATCCCCATGATTTTCGGCGCTTGGGGTTATCGTAAAAAACCCATTTTTTATCACCAGTCACAATGCGATGCAAAAATCCTTTCCGTTTTTGTCTTTCAAGCAGCTGTTCACAGATACAGAAACGCCGTTCAACATCTCTCAGCTTCAACTCGTATGGCACCCAGTGGCATCCTTGCTTCTGGATCATTCCCAGATTGTTTAGGCGTTTTGAAACTGCTTGTTGGCTCACTTGCAATAATCTTGCCAACTCCTCTTGACTTTGACACGAGTCTTCATTGAGCAAATGCTCTAATTCTTCATCTTCAAAAACTTTTGATCTTCCACCACTATGCCGGTTTTCTACGCAAAAATCACCGCTCTTGAAGCATTGAAACCACTCACGACATGTTCTTTCACTCATAGCAGCCTCACCATAAGCGTCTGAGAGCATT
>NW_018024499.1:0-1352 GCF_002006095.1 Pseudomyrmex gracilis
CTTTCCAATGCTTTGTCTCGCTCGCACTCGCTTAGTAGACGCGCCTGCGCATAATGACGGTCGACTATCTATGCCCATATTTGGACTTCGTGCGTCTCTCTCGGGCCTCGTGCCTCTCATTGCGAAGATACGCGACTAGCAATATAGGAGTATTATATATATGTATATAGCTGAAGCAAAGCTACGTGGCAATATGTAAGGTTAGAAATGTCGAATAGAAAAAAATGTTATTTATGCAATCGCAAGCCGTCAAGAGAAGACCATATTTCAGTACATGGGTAAGTCTTATAAAAAAAGTATCCGATACTAACCAGCACTAACCCTTCTTTGTAAAGTCTGCGCAGTATACATGCTGCGCAGCTTACTCCCCTAACTCGGAATCTTGAGCATGCGCAAAACAGTCAATACATCTATCGTCTGTCTCACTTCATCGGCGTAGAAACCGCTTATGGAAAGTATACGAAGCAAGCAATATAGGAGTAATACATATATGTCTACTCCTACAGCCTTACTACCTTTATTGTAGACTAGCCATTAGGCCATTGCACGTAGCAAAAGTTTAGACGTAAGGGTGCGATCCCATCCCTGACGAAAATGAGAAGTTTTATAAGCGTTTATTTGACGTTTNTATGAGCGTTTTGCGGAAATTCGTTGAAAGTTTTGAAACGGTCAATAGAAAATTCATAGGGCGGAAATTGCAACGCTACAGCGTTTGAAAAGCGTTTCTGAAAGTTTGCATAGTGTTTACGTTAAGCGTGAGACAAAACAAAATAGTTTATTAAGTTAAATACATTTAAAAATTCAATAAAAGAATTTTTCGCGACCCGCGCTTTTACACATCTAAGAGATTTCACTTGAATTAATTTTTTTTGGAAGCCCGGTTCAGCTCACCAATCAACTGATAAATTCCATTAAAAGGGATCGGACCTGAAAAAATCCTAAGATGATAGCGGGATTCGAACTCAAGACGCCTCCGTCGTATTCGCAGCACCTGCACTCAGTCCGCAAGACTACTTGTTCCTTACTAAAATGTGATTATTTTTATCTACTTATTCTCAAGCTATCTTACACAGTTTATTTATTATTTATTTAAAATATTATTTTATTAAAAATATTGCAGTGCAATGTACCTGCAATGTGTGTGTGTGTGTGTGTGTGTTGTGTGCGTAAGTAAAAATATTTTTCTCTCTTATTACTATTAAATACGATTTAAAGTACATTTTTACAACGCAACCAAATTTTAACACTGTATCTCAAATAATGCTATATTTAAATCAAATATAGTTTGTTACATTTATGTTAAAAATTGATTTTTTCATTAAATAATGTGGTTTGTTTAATGAAGAAAAAAA
>NW_018024499.1:8007-11797 GCF_002006095.1 Pseudomyrmex gracilis
TTTGTTAATTAAAATCTCAGTAACTATTGCGAATCTAGCAAAATGGTATAGAACTTTTCGATTCAGTTTTATTCCTTCTATTTGCCTATGAGAGATGTTAAACTAATTCTGGGACACCCTGTATATATGAAGAAGATGAATTCCGAAGTGTTTTTATCTCTTGTTTCTATATATATAAAAAGACTATCTAAAAGTGGTAAAATAATATCAATTATTAAATTAAAAAAGTTAATTGCACTTTTTTGTTACAATATGGAGAAAATCAAATAATAAGACGGAGATATTGGGTTCATCCTATTTTTTCTACTAAATATAGAAAACTACATGAAGCTAGTGAAACATTAATAAAAGAATTATATTTTTCTAATGATGAAAAATTCATCAACTATTTTTGTATGACAGTAAAAATATACGAGAAGTTACTGAATGCTGTGGGACCATATATAACAAAACAGAATTACAACAAAACTTGATTATAATGTATTTTACATACAATAGATATATGTATTTTACTACATGGGTAATTATGCAGTTTAGCGCCTTTTCTCAATTTTGGCTATTTTAACTCGGTTTTTTTTTTTAAACGCTTTGTTTGGTCAGTGTAATGAGGAATCAGTCGGGGGAGCTCGAAAAAATTATGTACAGGCTTCGCCCCTCTCCCTCGCTCTCCCTCAGGGAAAAATAAGAAATAGGACATGTCGCTTTATGTCGATAGTATGTACGTTATTTTTTAGCGACACTTAATCAGAAGTCGTTTTCTATTTTTCCTCGAGGGGAGAGCAGGGGGGAGGGGCGAAGCCCTTTCACCTGCGGGGAGGGGGCGCAGCCCCCCCTGCCTACACGCTTACAATACGAAGTAAAAAAAAAAAAATGCAAATCAATTGTTGGTAAGTAGTACGGACGAAAGTTCCATCGTTTTAAATAATTGGTAGCTCTAAAACGAGCCGATTGTGTTTTAAGAAACAGTGAATTGTTAGGATGCTTCTACTCTGCAATGCAAAATTAGCAAAAGTTTTCGGCGTATTTCTCGGAAACTAAGCCCAAACAGTGGTTATATGTAAAGGAAAAAGTTTTTCAAAATCTTGTCTTCTACAATATATTAAAAAATCATCGAGATCACGAGACTTGTTACATATAATTAAGATTTTCCGAGTTTCACATTTTTTTTTAAAAAAAAGGGGGAAGTACATAATTTTTTCGAGCTCTTCCGACTGATTCCTCATTACACTGACCAAAGAAAGCGTTTACAAAAAAAAACCGAGTTACAATAGCCAAAATTGAGAAAAGGCGCTAAACTGCATAATTACCCACTACGAGATGTATATATATATATATACACTTGTGCATTATAAATTAACTTTACCAATAAGCTGTATTATTTTTATCAATGCGTACAGCATCTGTTTTATCATTATATTTTTTAAAACATGTGTGGTCTAAAATATTTTCACATTGACTTGCCATGAACCAACCACAATAACCACATTGAATGTGCTATAAAGAATACCCAGCAAGCAAGCTCACGTGATAATGACGTGATTATGAAGTGATTTTGATGACTATGACGTTAAGTAACATAAATGGTATGTTATTTTGACGTCATTTACAATACCAAAAGTTAATGTCGCCGATATGACGTCATTTAGATGTTGCGTTGACGTCATATATCAACTTATATATATTGAATCTTAATATGATATCAATAAAACGATTAAAGGAAGTTCTAACAACAACCTTGAGTTAAATTCAACCGTTAATTATAATAATATGTTTATTAATAACATTTGTTTTTTTGAATAATATTATATCTTTAAATACATTATTTATAGATAAATATAGCTATTTATTTATAGATAAGTAGCCACGTACACTTTGATAAACTGATTACCTTTTATATATTAAATTTATTTAAAAAAACATAATATATAAATATATATTCAATGATAACTAAAGTTTATTGTAGTTAAATTTTATAATAAGAACAATTATTATCAAATATTTCTTCTTATTAAATAATAAATTAAATGTGTAGAATAGTTTGAGAATAAGTAAAGAAAAATAATTACAAACATGAAATCTTCGGTCATTAAAGCCAAAAATAATTACATTATAGTAAGGAACAAGTGGTCTAGCGGACTGAGTGCAGGGGCTGCGACTATGGAGGTCTCGAGTTCAAATCCCACCATCACCTTCAGGAGATTTTTTCCAAGCCCGGTATCTTTCATCAAGTTAATCAGTCGATTGACAAACTGAATCAGATTTCCAAAAATTAATTCAAGTGAATTTTTGAATTATTTTTGTTTCTATAAAGCGTTTTTTTTTTATATATCACTGTAATATTACTGCGATGCATTTCGGCGGTCATTTTATTACTGTAATGAAGTAATATTACGTGCTATGTGGGATGATGATACTATTGTTCTTTAAATGTTGTATTTATATTTTCCTTTTAAATTTACAATATCGTCTTTACCATGTTATATTGATGAGACTTTTTTGATCATATTCATGTCTACTTGACGTAATATAATGACGTCAATAAGATGTGACATAATCACGTGATATGTACGTCAAAATCATGTCATTGTTATGTCATAAGTGACGTTTTGCAGACCAAAAATTGACGTCATTATCACGTGAGCTTGCTTGCTGGGTAATAATTATGTTACATATTGATCATGTAATATTATATTATATTTTTTACTTTTTTTACTTGATCTGATGTTTTAATAACTTAAGATGTTTTATATTTTAGTTTTTATAAATAAATACTAACTTCCATGTTGATCAAACTCTGCCTGCACTCACACATCTACTGGTGCAAACGCGCGTAATACGTTCGAATCGTACGCGACTTTTTGACACAGACGTAAAGAAAACGCGGAACATCTCTGATTGGTTACGCAATACACGTTACGCGAAATATACCTACATGGGATCGCACCCTGAGACGTCGTCTACAATACAGTTGTAAGCCGTAAGCCGTAAGTAATTGACCAATCACAGACAAATCACGGAAGAATAATCGATTGTGATTGATCAATTTCTTATGGCTTACGACTTTATTGTAGACGACACCTAATTGCAAGGTTGTAACCAAATTGATCAATTGTTGGCCAGCATTCCAACTAATGTAAGATAATACTGGTCTGTAATTGGTTGAATTGCTTACAACCTTACAGTTATAGCTAAAATTTTTTTAAGTGCAATGACCCTTTCTTTTTACACCATGGCTGATATCAAGTGATGCACTTCTAGACAAGGGAGAAAAAGGCAGAGAAAGAAATCGATTGTGCTGCCGTCTGGTACAAGGACCACCGAAGTAAGCTCTGTCGCTACTAAAGTCTCTTGCACACTGCGAGGGAATAGTGATAGCGATAAGCAGAGGGTTCAAACTCGCCTCTTGTGAAAAAGGGAACGCTGTTTTTAGCGCCACCTGGACTAGGTTATCGGAAGTAGTGAACTAAAGAACGAGTAGTGGGAGGTACAGACGGCGTCAAAAATTCGCGGAATAGGCGCGGGGATCGGAGGGCAAGCGGGGCGGTTGCTCGTAGCGCCAGCGAGCGCCGTACGAACTAAATAGTAGCAATTGGTTGTTCGCAACTACGTCGTGTCGATAATGTAACTATTCTTTTTTTCAATTTTCTTCTCAAAACGTATTGGCCATTTACTAAATATCTAACGTTAACAAATAACATGTATGTGTATATATGTGTGTAATAAATAAAATTATAATTTTGATGTGTGTAAAGCTTCAACAATTTAAAAAATATTTAACAGAACAATGGCT
>NW_018024500.1:0-1035 GCF_002006095.1 Pseudomyrmex gracilis
AGCGATGCTCTTTTTCTATCCCCTCTGTTTACTTATTGCACGCGGGCAATTACGCTGCCAGCGGGCGCCCGCGAGCAGTGCCCAGTTGCCGACCCCTGGTATATAGTGTACATAAACGATATACTCAAAATATGACCAGAAGGATGCAAAATGTTCGCTAATGGCACACTAATATACGTGATTGAGAAAGTAGAGCAGATCTATAAGGAAAATGAATACAGCATTTAATGTAGTTGAACAATGGATGAATGTAAATAAGGTAAAACTGAACGCGAGTAAAACAAAATACACGATAATTAGAAGTATAAGAAAAAAATTGAGAAGTAATATTANACTGAAATGTTTAGATAGTATTGAAATAGAACGTGTAGAATCAATGAAATATTTAGATATAATTATTGCTGATAAANTGCGGTTTAAAGCTCATTGCGATTATATGTTAACAAAAATAAGCAAAAAAACAAGGTTAAATACAATATGTTATTATATATTGGCGTACATTAANTGTATTAAATACAAGACAATCATAGCGCCACACTTTAAATACTGTGCGACGCTATTAATAGATATGGGCAAAACACAATTAAGTCAGTTGCAGAAAGCACAAAATCGGACTACGAGAATAATATTGCAGTGTAATAGGTTTACCAAAGTAAAATATATGCGGGAAGCACTACAGTTTATGTCTATAAAACAAAGATTATGTTATAATATATGTATATTTATTTTGAAGATTCTAAAAAATATTTTACCGTTAAGAGATAGGATAGGTTAGAAATAGTAGAAAACAAAAGAAAAACAAGATAGGTTGCATTTGCGTTGATATTTGCGCGTCAAAGTCGCTACTCGCTTCCGGTTCTGCCGNCTTTTATATTTTTGGCGATCGCTTTGTCTGTGAGGGAATCAATACGGTGGGGGAGGGGGGGGGGAAAGTTCGCTTAACCTACTGTCTCGGTGATAGGTTCCTTGCGTCGAGTCCATGTACCGTCCTACGCCGTGATCAATTTTATGTTTTGCAATGATATTGTAGGTAAT
>NW_018024500.1:2390-6403 GCF_002006095.1 Pseudomyrmex gracilis
CTCACAAAGATTATATCACACCCTGTCAACAAAAAAATGTGGTTTATTGCATTCCTTGTGACTCATGTGACTATAAATATGTAGGTCAGACCAAACGACGCCTTATCACAAGAATAAAAGAACATTAAAATTATTTAAGGTCGTTAAATAAAGATTCTGTCTTAACCAAACATTTTATAAAAACAGGCCATAATTTTGATTGGGACTCCGTACATATTTTAGACATAGAACCGAACTATAAAAAAAGATTGATATTCGAAATGCTCCATATCAAACTTCAAACACACAGTCTAAATAAAATGACTGACACCGAATTGTTAGACGACATATACCTACCGCTCTTGGACTCAGTCAGTAGCCAATTTTAATACTTCGTGGCTGGGCCTTTATGTTTTTGATAAGATTGACGCCTTTTTGATTTGTAGGATTGACTTTCACATCTCAGTCTCGATTATGTTGTCGTAGAGTCGACACAGATACTAGCTGGAAGTTGAGAGTCAATCTTTAGTACGTAGTTTAATATTATTAATTAATTTGTATTGTCATTAAAAGTACAATAATTTTGTAACTAATTTGTAATAGCACCCACTGAGGAAGATTAAAAATATAACCGAAACGTTTGGGATATCAGAAAGCCTAATTTATTGCAAAAGATCGTGCAAATCGTTCCAAAACGCCAGTATACCTAGTATTAATTTATTGGAAATACCACATTGGAACCTGAAAAACTATTTCATCATATTATATTAGATAATCTAAAAACTTTAAAATTATCACAGTTAACTTTTAATAAGAATTAATAAAAATGTAATATCAAATGCATTTTGAGATGTTTAACTCGTCCTTATCAATAATATTATCTACTTTTTCTAAGATTGTAAGTCATAGAAAAGCATTTTTCGTTGTCATATTGTCATAGGCTATAAGCGCGTAACGAAACATTGCTTCCTAGCCTCAGTGTCTTGCTCGCGTTGCGGGCTTGGTGGAAGCGAGGCAGATCATAGTATGTCTGCGCTTTTTCACGAGCCGAACAGCCGAGCGTGACGTCACGCACACGGACGGCGGTTCTCGCTGTGTGCGTGCTTCCACCACCTCAGTGCTCTTAGTGCTAGCCTGCAAGATCTTACATCACTGGGTGTCACCTCTTCTTGAGTGTGACTTTGACGATAGCCTTGCTGCTTTTCGTTGTTCAACGGATTTGTCGAATATGTATTCGGTTTTTTNCCGGGAGTCTTGCCCTTCGATTTTCGTACGATATGCTTCTGTCTTTGTTTNGGCTGACCCCTCCGCCTCTTCCTTGGATGTCTTTGGCTCGTTCCTGGGCCAGTGAGGCGTTCTTAGCCGCTTACAAAATTTGTTTTGATAATAGAAATAAACGCCATTTTAGAATTAATTTCAACGAATTGTTTTGCACTCGAGGATTAGCGACTTTCTGTGTGCTGGTTAGGGCTTTGGAGACGAGTCTTTTGTGATCGAGGTGAGCGAGTGCATCGTCAGTTACTTTATCACGTCAGAGTGTATATGTATATATTGTGATATTTTTTTTCGTGATGGTATCCGATTCTCGCGTTGCTCTTTCGGAAGCGGAGATTTGAACACGGGACACGGAGGGAAGTTCGCGAGAATTAAACGCTTCTTGATTGTTAAGAGAAAAAAAGGTGTCAATCGAGCAAACCGCAGCGTCAAGCCGACGAATTCGTGGTAAGAATTTGAGCGTCAGACGCGTTACCGCGTCAAATTTGCCGTCATTTGACACAATAGACCGACTAANTTGTTTTTGGGATGGAGGGGCTGAGTTTAGTATTTATTTTACTAAGGTCCCTTGAGCCCGCGACAGAGTACCTCGCGCAATTAATTAAGTCAGAGATTTACAATAGATAACAATTTATTAAACTCAGTTGACAAAAAATAATAAAAAATAAACAAATAAAAAGGGACTCGATAATAAGAATCGACGAGAAGAATATCGCTACAAATTAACTAGAAACAATTATCAAATAGCCAAACAAAGGAAGCAACATGGCATAATAAAAATAACTGGTTCATCGGTACAATACCGGATGCGGCGGATAGCCAGTCAGAGTTGGTCAAACCAACACGTAGCTAATAGCACGGGTTCGACTGAGCTGGACATGCCGGATAAAACAGTACTGATAGATAATTGTAAGTAAGAAAAGCATACCGTAAGGCACAGACTAAACATATCTTAGAACTGTCGTTATTGGTATCAAGTTAATCTTCACTGGTTGAGAGAAATTGATTATCACCATATTTGAAAGGTGAATGTTTGGTGCGGCATTATTGGTAGTCAGATAGTAGGTCCTATTTTTTTGAAAAAAATTTAAACGCTAATAGATATTTAGCCGTGATAAAAACAGATCTTCCTGTTTTATTAGAAAATCTATCTCTGCGATTGCATCTGAATATGTNGTTCCAACAAGATGGAGGCACGTTGCATACATTAAGATTTGCCCGTGCAGCTCTAAACACTATGTTTAGTATAGTATCCAATAAGTGGATAAGCAAATACGGTCCGATCAATTATCCACCTCGATCACCGGATCTCTCTATTTTAGATTAGTATTTGTTTGGCGAAGGATAAAAGACTTGATGTACCGTGAACGTCCAACTACAAAGGATGATATGATTCGTAGGATATTGAAGAGAAGCAATTCAGTCTTTAAGTAATGATAAAATTCTTCGAGCAACCAACTCCAAACCAGAGTAGATGCTTGCATCGCAGAGAATGGCTCAGTTTAAACATCTCATTCGAACAAACACACACACGTGAGAGGCAAAGGGACTTACTTTAATCAAGTATCTCAAAGAGGTGTAAATCCGACTGTGCGACCTCCACGCGGTACATCTTGGGTAATGTTAACGCCGACGGTACTTAAATTTTGAAGTCTCATAACTCAGGAAGATCTTGACTAAAAAGAGTTTTTAACCAGTGTTTCGAAAACGCTTTGACATCAGCTACAAGAATATGAACTAAAAAGTAAGAATTCCTATTTAAAAAATTCATGTCGACTCTGACATGACTTTCACGACATCATTCAAGGTCAATTGCATATGCCCATATAATGGATTACTTGATTGCTAACAGCTTTTGTCTGAAACATGTTTTAAAATAACCATTTTTCTCGTTTTTAAATCAGGTGTACGGGTGGTCTGTAACATCCTGTATGTATAAGGCCTTCAAAAAATTCGAAACCTAAAACTCTCTAAAACAATGAACTTTATCAATAAATATGTAAGGAACAATATTGTATAGGAAATTTAATGAAAAACGCATGTACTGGTGATAAAAGGTTGACTTTGAGTGGAANCTGCAAGGTCATATGACGGTCAAATTAAATTTTGTAAATAGGTCCCTTTTTTAGTGCATGTTTTTTTATAGCTTATTGTACAAGCTTTTCAAAACACTATAACAAAATATTGTTTTATAAGTATTTCTCGAGTTAGGACTTGAAAGTTAGAGAAAAAAGAGAAATAGAGAAATAACTACAAAAGGTACAAACCGTAAAGTTCTCATCTTTACTGATACACACACACACACACACACACACAAGAAGTGTTATTCCAAACATGCAACCTCCACGCAATACACATTGAATAATGCTACTGCCAGTAATTTTCTAACTTTCAAACTTTATAACTCAAAAGTTTAATAAAAAAATATTTTATTATAGCGTTTTAGAAAACGCTTGAAATAAGTTATAAAAAATATGCAATAAAAAAAAGAGATCCCATTTAAAAAATGCAACTTGATCGTCATATATCATAGACCTACGGACTTTAACCAAAGTTAACTTCTTGTCACCAGTAAATGCGTTGCCTTAATATCTATTTTTACAACTTTGTTTCTTACATATTTTTTATTACAGTTGATTATTGTTTTCGAAATGTTNTAGCGTTTTCGGACTTTTTGATACTTTGTATGTATATTTATTATCTTGTTAAAAGAGCACATACCTGAATCTATTGTTTTAAATTTCTTTCTATTTTTTTTT
>NW_018024501.1:0-3239 GCF_002006095.1 Pseudomyrmex gracilis
CTTTTTTTGAAAAGGTAAGTTTTTCAAGATATCACACATTTTCTATTTTGTAAAACAAGTTTTATAGAGAAGGAAGTTTTTTAAATTCTACATAAGTTTATTATTGTTTGCCAATAATGTAATAACGTACAAAAGTTTACTTGGCGCTACTTTTTGATATCACTCCTTTTGTAATGTAAAACTTACATCACAATTGACATTACTAGATTTCAATTTATTTAATAGATCAATCCACTCCTTCTATTTTGTCATGTGGATTCGTGTTTTGACGCGTAATGTCTTTCCACGTTATATTTTTTGGCGATCATCGTCATCCCATATATAACGCATCGCGCTCGAGTTTTGTTTTTCACAACAAACCACTTCTCTTCCCATGACTGATCGAAATCTGTATTCCTTTTTTTTCTTCCGCTTGTATTTTCTTCCATAAGAAATATTTCTATTTGCGAAATAGAAGGAAAAATACAAATATAGAAAGTGAAGACCGATACAAGCAAAAGACCAAAATATTATGGTGAAAATATATTTATTCAAAAAGTAATGTCAGACGTTTAGATCCTATTTTTGGATCTTTCTCAGTGACATTTGTGTTAATAATACGCGGGAATACAAATTAAAACAAACGTCAAAAGAATTTTAAAAAAAAACTTAAAAACAATTAAAGTCAAATAAGCAAACAATATAAATAATAAAAAATCAAATATACCTGAAAAAGACAAATGCAACCGACGTACGCCCTGAAGTGTCTGGTAGTTTGAATTAGTCAAAAATAAATTAACGTAAAAATGATGTCACAAAAGTAAAATCGTTATAAGAATCGTTATGTCATAAAAGTAAAATCGTTATAACACAGACACACACAACAGAGACTACATCAAAGTACGGGCAAAACATGCGTCTTATATACAAATTTCCCCCACATGACAAAATATATGATAAACATCACGCACAACATTGAGAAACAGAGATAAAAACAAACATGGAAAACAATCATTTCGACTTATAAAATTCTAAAAAGAAAAAATATGCTTCATATACGCTTTATATTTTTGCAATATTTTAAAATTAGATAGGGTGGTAAACGGGCATTTCTCATATACGTGATGCAAGTATAGCATCTTATATGAATTTATTTCTTTTTGAAGTGAAATTTTAATTCAAATATCACGTGTAAAATTTACACAAAAAGAGACATAATATATATATTTATTCCGCAATAAACATTTAGAGTAAGGCTCTTATTGAGCCGTTATAATCTCGCGTTTAGTTTTAAATTTCAGAGCTTAAACTCTATATTGGTATAAGATTATTAATACAATTATAAAAGTTATAATATATAATATATTGCTATATGTAAATAAATATATTAAATAAATTAAATGTATGAAATATATTACAATTACATTATATATAATACAGTTTTAAAATCTTTATTTATTTTAAAATTATATTTTTTTAAATTAATTTTTCTTAACCTATATTTAATTAATATATTACATTACTTTTTACAATTATTATATTACATTTTTTGAGTTTTATCTCAAGATGCAACAAAGAAGGAATGATACGTTCCTGAGTTTAGAGGGAGGTGGAAGATGGTTAGGTAATACGCATGCATGAAAACCGAGCGCCCACGAGCGCTCGCGGGCGTCGGCGGGCGCCCGTGCCCACTTTCGAGCGTTTTGCCGACCCCTGCACTAAAAGTTAGTCAAGGCTTTGCACATGAATCGACGTAGCCGTAACGTAAGAATTGACCAATTATATTAAAAATTTCACATCTGAAAGTGGTAAGGATATGGAGTACATTCTGATTGATTAATTCTTACGGTATGTCTTACGGTACGGCGATTTATATGCAAAGGCCTTTAAGGCCTGTTCTACAATACAGTCGTAAGTCGTAAGTCGTACGTCGTAAGAAATTGACAAATCACAATCGATTATTCTTCTGCGATTTATCTGTGATAAGTCAATTTCTTACAACTTACAGCTTACGACTGTATTGTAGAACAGGCCTTAAGACCGTAAGACGTAGCCGTAAAAAAAAGAAGAGAAGAGACACAAATTTTAACTGCGTCCTGATATTCACTACCAGTACTGAAAATCTATAGCACATGTAACGTGAAGTGTAGATATTTAGTACTGGCAGTGAATATCAGAATCTTCGTTATGTAAAAATGTGCCAAAAAACAAAGGATTGTGACAGCCACGAACGGACGCGTTTTGCAAATTTTCTGTGTTTTCCTGCGAACAAAAAAGTGATGAAACTCAATTATTTACTGTGTTCAAAGTTCAAAATATATTGTGTTCAAAGTTTTGTAAACTGTATAAATGTATAATACACTTGTAAGTGCGTGCGTGTTTTTTTCTCTTTGTTTCTGGAATTTCTCCTGGTTTTCTGATGTGAATTTTTCTATAAAAGATCATCATCTGCAACATTTTCTTATTTAGTTGGGGGGAAACCAAGTGGTGACAGCCATGTAAGTATCCTAATTGCTTTAATAACGATATGAAAGTCAGTCACAACTTAATTTCTTATATTTGGTGTATTGTGCAAGCAGAACAAGTTGCTTTGTAGCAATCGAACGTGATTTTGTTCTTACTTTTAGAACCAACAATATAGTACATGTGACATTAACAATAGAGTTTCGTATACGAAAGTTTTTCAAGAATTAAGGCCCTGGACTGGTATGTTAAAA
This sequence comes from Pseudomyrmex gracilis, assembly GCF_002006095.1. Lineage (NCBI taxonomy): Eukaryota > Metazoa > Arthropoda > Insecta > Hymenoptera > Formicidae > Pseudomyrmex > Pseudomyrmex gracilis. The sequence goes on from NW_018024501.1 coordinate 2,697, forward strand.
AAGTAATTATCACAGGTAAGAATAGTTCATTTTGTACAAATAAACAAATATGAGAAATAATGGGAATTTTGGCAAGCCTGGTTGGGAAAAGACGATTTGAGAATCTGGCAACACTGCGGCACGCCGTGACATTGCCCGTCAAAGTAACGTTATATGTGACTTTCAGAATATACAGGAATCGTGAGGTTAAGTTAGGTTAAGGTAGGTTTCTTAGGCATGAGTGCGGGGCGGCCAGGGACACGCCGGAGCACACCGTGGGAGAATGTCCGCGATGGGCTCAGGAACGTCAGGACCTGGTCAATAGGGGATGACCTCTCCCTGGAGGGCCTTTTGCGGGCACTCGCCTCCAGGGAGAGAGAAGTATGGCTAAGTCGGTAGTCTCTTTTTGCTCCCGCGTGATGGAGCAGAAGGAGAGAGAGAGAGAGAGAGAGAGAAAGCGTCATTTATTACGCGCTCCGGGATAAATCCCCTTAAGCGCAAAGCATGAAAAATACAAAATCAAATACAGTGATTGTAACAAATTAATTAAAACAAAAATTAACA
>NW_018024501.1:10199-11829 GCF_002006095.1 Pseudomyrmex gracilis
CACCACCGACGTCTTCCAACAATCCGGAAAAATCCCATGAGATAAGGAGTGATTAAAAATGTGCTCGATGACTGGCATAATGTAGGGCAAGACAAGGTTAATGACTTTGATAGGAATACCGTCTAAACCGGTAAGGAGGACGCCGAGAGAGAGAGGGAGAGACTGCCTCTCCTTCTACGGAGACTCCGAGGGCGCGCGCGAGCGGGCGACAAAGCGCCCGTCCTCGGGGCCCAAGGCCTAGATGATGTTAACTCCCTCCCCACCACATGGGTGTGGGGAGGGAGTCCGGAACGGCGGACTCGTGGGGGAGCTGGGTCCCCTGAGTAGTCCGCCGTTCCGTTTTAGGAAATGTAAAGGAGGACAACGCGGCAGCCCTGGGTGGAACCGTCCCGGGGACTTGACTGCCGCGGGGACCGCGACGAGTCAGAGTGAAGGCTCGTCCTGCACGCGGTCCCAAGATGGGGCGACATGACGGCGTGTGTTCCGTTGTGTCGCCAAAGTTAGGAAAGCGAAGGAAAGAGACGTGAGTGCTCCCTCTGAAGAAGAGCCAAAAGGCAGCCCAAGGGAGAGTCCTGAACAAGGGGTTCCGGGTCCCTCCTTGTCATGGGCACGGTAGGCACACCGTGATGGTTTTAGTGGATATACCCCTCTCTCTTGCGGGAAGGAGGGGAGGAGTCCCACATAACCCTGCCCCTCTCCCTCAAGGGTCAGGGTATCCGTAACGGATTTCCATCACGTAAAAAAAAAAAAAGTTTCTTAGGTATACTTTTAATTTGATTTGTTCTGTTTCGCTAAATTGATTGCACTAGTTCAGAGTTTATTTGTTTTATTCTATATTGAAAAGAAAAATAAACTCTGAACTAATGTGACCATTTCAGCGAAAAAGAACAAATCACAAATATTACACACTATTTTTTAAATTATATTTTACAATAAAATAATTTATTATTACCAAGATACATACTTATTAACAGCATATAAAATAAAATACATTATATTGTTCCCAATATATTGTTTAATTTCTTTGTATATCACTTGCAATAATAACAATAATATAATGTAGTAAATTATATATACTCTGTATGCTAATAAGCAAAATAGTATTAACAAAAAACAAAATATTGAAAAATCTATGTAGTATGCTTTTAAAATAAAGAAATTGTTTGTTACTAATATTATAAAGGACTTAAATTGTAAACATTTACCAAATGATTCTTTAAAATATTACAAACATTGTAATACAAAGTAAAATTTTAGATCAATTTTATAAAACTTACAAATATTTTAAAGAATCATTCGTTAGATTTTATACCAAATAATTCCTTAAAATATTTGTAAATTTTATAAAAGCGATCTAAAATTTTACATTTGTGACAAGACAACCCGTCACCGTATATACATATATATATATAATTATTTTTTAATAATAAAAGTTTCTTGTAAACGGAATCATTAGATTAAGGGTTTATTATTAGTCCGCACCGTAGCACCGAAAGTGCTGCATCATGTGCACTTGTCCCGAATCATGGGAACGCGCCCTAAGTCTAGGGACCGCAAGCGCCGCGACCGCAAACCGTACCGCGCCGGCGCAGAACCCCACGCGCGGGCCTGCGCGCACCGCACACCGCGC
>NW_018024502.1:0-3794 GCF_002006095.1 Pseudomyrmex gracilis
TGTTCGCAACGCTGCATCCACTCGCGCACTTTGCTAACACTTTTCGGATTTATCTCCCGCTTCAATAGTTTATCGTTTTTCAAACCGTCCTGAGGTCGATGAGATGTAAAACTACTTCCTTTCATCGCCTTTCGCGAAATGTTTCTGAGAGATTNAGTTTCGTTGAGTCGACGTGAGTTTGACTTGTCATTTTCCGTTACCTTTGGTGATTTTTGTTTTTCTGAGCTAGATGTCCCTGTGGAATTACTAAGTGTCGATTTTTGGAACAACTTTTTCCTTTTTGACTTTTCCACTTGATTTTGTTTTTCATTCTGATTTAATGACTTTCTTTTTTGTTTCAGGTGTTGGTGCTCTGCTGAACGTTGGTCTTCCTCGTCTCCTTGGCTGGATCGTCGCCGTCTCTTCGGACTTCGTGGGATCCTCTCTTCAGGTAAGTTTGAACTTGACTTTTTTCTTTTCTTTTCTTCCCGAATTTTTTCATTTTCAGCTTTTACCCTTTCAACTTCCGCCATTCGGAGATCCTCCGCATAATAGAGTGCTTTAAAACGGTGACCAGTATTTAGCTGTTTGCGCAACCATTTTTGGCAATCGAGTGGTGCGTTAAGATAACGTTGACGCAACGTCTCCGAGTGATGGTCATACACTCCGTTTTGAGATTTTACCTCTCGATTATACCTTTTTGCCATTTCCTTAATATTGTCTTCATCTAGAGATGAATAATCTCTATCCAACGGATTATTGGGAATTTTTTCCTCGTCAATTTCAGGTAAATTTTTCTTTGAATCACCTTTACTTTTTGATGATGTATTTTGTTTTCTTTTCAGGTTTTTTATCTCTGGACTATCAGATTGCAAATTTTCAATCTCTTCGATCTCGTTCGACTTNCTTATTGTTGCCACGTGTTTGTATTTTGGCTCTCTGTGCGGTCGCAATTGACGAGAATTGTAAACGCCAATTGTCTGACCGTTCATATCTTCAATAAGATATGCATTCAGTCGAATTTCTTCCTTGATCTTGTAAGGTCCATTGTAAACGAGATGAATTTTCCTTGTCAATCTGCGACTGGCGTCGGAGCGTCGGTGTATTTTTACCCACACCTTATCTCCAACTTGATATTGAATCGCAGTTTCTTTCTTCTGTGCTTGTCTTCTTCGCTCTTCTTGTCTTTCGGCAAGTTTTTCCGCTGCTTGCTCAATCAGATGGCGAATTTCTGGTTGTTGTTTGCTGTCTGGCATCAATACTGCAGGAATGTCCTCCGGATAGTCTACGTTGAAATGAAGATCCACAGGTCGCACACCCGTGCTCCTGTGCGTCGTGACATTGATTACTTTTTCTAATCTCGCCACGATTTGATCCCAGGTGGTATGACGACCATGTGCGTATGCCCGGATAACGCGACCGATCTCCCTCATTACTATCTCTACAGGATTGGACTGTGGATTGTACGGGGAAGTTTGTCTGGTCCTGAATCCATTTTCTGCTCCGAACATNGCCCAACGGTCCGTGATGAACTGACCACCCCTATCTGTGAGTATTTCATCCGGTGCACCCACTTGAGGCAAATACTGCTCATACAAAACCTGACAGACCGATTCCAGTTTTTGATTTCTCAACGGATAAAGTTTAGTCAATTTCGAGAACTGATCACACAGTACAAGAATGTACTTGTAACCGTTTGCTGTCTGCGGTAGCGGCCCAAACAAATCTAGTGATACTACCCTACCCGGTCTAGACGGAATTTCGTAGTAATACTCGCCAACGGTGGCGCGGGTGTAATATTTCGTTGCCATGCAAACATGGCANGACGCAACCACATCTCTGACAATCCTATCCACGTTTNANACTGCAAAATATCGGTTAACAAAATCAGTGACTTTGTCTGTACCAAAATGTAACAGATATCGGTGGATAATATTTACTACATCCCATGCAACTGACTCAGGTACGAGCACACGTTCGAGACCGCATTCGCGTTGGCGAACTATGCCCCCTCGGGAAACAAACACCCCTGGTTTTTCACGTACCCACGCTGCTAAACTAGGGTCATTTGTCTGCGCCTCGCGGATCAAGTCGACTAAACTGTTAATATTAGCACCATCACGCGGTGAATTAATTAACGCGACGAACTTAACTTTGTCTTCGCGCCGTTTAGCCGAAGTTTCCGCGAAACTACGTGACAACGCATCAGCTATGCTATTTTGCTTACCAGCAAGATGACAAATCTCGAGATCGAACTCCTGCATGAAAGCGAACCAGCGAGCAATTTTCGGGCTGTTTTCCGTGCATGTGCTAAGAAACTTAAGTGCACGATGGTCGGTGTGCACCTTCACCCTGTGGCCCATCAGAACTGAATGCCACTTATGCAACGCCCAAACTAGAGCCAAACACTCCAATTCAGTAATTGCATAATTCTTTTCTGCACCTTTCAGACCTCGACTAGCATAAGCCAATGTGAAAGTTTGACCAGGATTACTGTCTAAATATTGGTAAAGTTTCGCGCCCAAACCTGTAGTTGACGCGTCGATATAAACACCAAACTTGTACCCCCTTTTTAACAAGAAAAGATCCTCCGCTTGGTCGAACGCCTGTTTGACTTGATCAAAAGCTCGTTGCTCGATATTAGTCCAAACGAATTTAACGTCTTTTCGTAACAACGCGTTTAACGGTTCGATTATTTCAGCAAGATTCTTTATAAAACGTCGGTCCCAATTTACCGTACCCAGAAATGATTGTAACTGTTTTTTATTTCGCGGAACTGGAAAATTTTTAACCGCGTTTCTTGTCTCTTCATTAATTGAAGCCTTAATTTCCGAATAAGTATGTCCTAGGAACGTTATTTCATTTTGTGCCCATTGACACTTATCTTTATTNAATCGAAATCCCGCTTTTTTTAACTTTTGGAGCACATATGCCAGATGTTCCATATGCTCCTGGCGCGTTCTTGACGCTATGACTATATCATCAAGATATACGGTCAAATAGTCTAAATCTTGTTCGTTGAGAGCCAGATTCATAGCTCTCGAGAATGACGCACCAGATGTTTTAAGTCCGAAAGGTAATCGGCAAAAAACATACGTCTGGTTGTTAAACAGAAAACCAGTGTACTTCTGGCTTTCTTGCGCCAATGGTATTTGCCAAAAGGCTTTAGTTATGTCCAAGGTGGTGAAGTATTTCCGATCACCGATGCGTCGGAAAACCTCCTCAATTGTCGGNGGTTGTGCGTGATCCCCTGCCATGCGCTTATTAAGCTCACGAGCATCGAGACACAACCGTATTTCGCCACTTTTCTTAACTACTGTCACAAGTGGGCTTATATATTCCGTCGGGGCTCTTTTCACAATACCCTGTCGTTCAAGGTCATTGATGTGTTTTGTCACCGCTTTCCGGTGAATGTCCGGTATCGGATACACCCGTGTCTTGAACGGCATGGTTGTTGTCATCTGGATCTTATGCTGGTAGTGATTTACGCAGCCNACCCCTTCGGCAAACAACTCCTGATTCGCCGCGAGTATCTCGTGTAAACGTGCTTCTCCTTCTTCTTGAGACATGGNATTTATTGCAGCTACANTCTGCANCTCCTCAAGTTGAAGTTGCACGTTTTCCCCTACACAACTGATTACTGCACGGTGCCTTGACAAAAANTGCATTCCTATAATCATACTATAAACCAGCTTTTTGACNACAAAGAAATCGACTGTATAAGTTGAATTTTTTATTACAATGTCCAAAGCTGTTTTAAAAGTAGCTATTTCACCTTTATCGGTAAACGCCCCCCTTAAAGTAAGTTTATTAAC
>NW_018024502.1:4919-6576 GCF_002006095.1 Pseudomyrmex gracilis
CCGAATGTGTCAAACATCTGGAGAGCCAATACAGTTTATCAGACTCGTTCATTTCTTCGCGAGCCGCGGTGTTCTCAAACTTTCTGAGAAAAATCACCGGATTTACTTCAGAGTCAGTACCTCCGAATTTCAAATTTTCGAAAGGGCTCTGCAAATAGCCTCCTTTGGGTAGCTTTGGAAACCACACTGGTTGTGGAACCTGCTGTATTTCTTGCCGGATTTGCGGAATCTTTACTTCCTCCGGTTCTATCACTGGACTGTAACGTCCTTGACTGCTTTCCGAACTGCTGCTGCTAATTCGTTTTTTCCTTCTTCGGGATGACATCTTAATGTCTTTGACCTCCTTGGTCAGCGAGTCAATTCGTTGAAGTAATTCCGCCATCAGATCTGGAGAATGAGTCAGCGTCTCTGCTCGTTCGCGATCCATGTTTTCCTCACTCTGAGTTGGTATCGTGTATGCGATCGACGTCTGTTTTTTCTTCGTCTTCTCCATCACTGGTTTAGGAATAGCTCCTTGGAATTCCTCCATAGTGTCTACTGGCTTTGACTTGGCTCGTGTCTCTACTGGAGAACGAACTGTTGCCATTTTGCTTTTTGCGTATTATTTTAACACGGACAACTTGTTTTTTCGTCACGTTGACTTCTATGTTTAGTGAACACTTAAATTTCTCAACCCCAACTAGGATTAGATTTTAGACTAACCTTGACGAAAATTTCAATTATGGAAAATTTTACTTTCCCACGTTATTTTACTCAGAACTCTGCTGACTTACGCAGTTTTACCAATAATTGAATTTTTTCAAGAAGTTAGGTTGATTCGTGTCACCAAGTAAGAAAAGGTTAGGTTTTAATTATTTAAAATTTCTACGCGAAACTGTTTTACGCTGCGTCCTTAGACGTTTTACGCGATTTGAGCAATAACTAAAAAAAAAATTTTTTACAAGTTAGGCTTTGAGACTAACTTTTAGTAAAATTTCAATTATTGAAAATTTTACCACGCCACGGTGTTTTAGCACTAAACTAACCGATTTATGCGTTTTGGGCAATAATTGCAAATTTTCAGAAAGTTAGGTTGACTCGTATCAACTCTCAACAGAGGGTTAGGTTTTGGACTAACCTTACAAAAAAAAATTTTAATTATTGACGACTCATGTCGTTTCGGATTTATTACACCCCAAATAACCGACAAACACCGTACTACAAATATTGGAATGTACTAACGTGTTTTGACAAGTACAAGTACTGCTAACTTGTTTTACTAACACTAACTTCGTAAGATTCTCTATCCGTAATCAGTCACTGATTTTCTAAACGGACATTTGCAGTATACAACTCGTAACCTTGACACACCGACTAACTGTTGACTCGTCCTTGGGCACTGGAATCCCGATCTGAAATTCTAATACTAGGCACTAACCTTGAACTTCTTTTATTTTCAGGAACAGCTGCTTTCTTCGACTGGACTCTGCGTTGCTGGATTGCCGTGTGCTGGTAGGTACTGGTAAGTATTTTATTTTTACTTTATACTCTGTAGAGTAAAAAAAAATGACACCGCTTTACGCCCTATGCTAGAATAAATCAACGCAAGTAAGGACTTTGGGTGCAGGTAAGTTTTGCTGTCTCAATTATTTATTTCTTCTTTTGTTTTTTCAGAACA
>NW_018024503.1:0-6503 GCF_002006095.1 Pseudomyrmex gracilis
ATATATATATATATATATGTACACGCTTAGTTTCCGCACAAACATCCTGCGAAAGGCTCGTATCGTCCTTACATATTTCTGTTTATAAATTCTTTTTTTTAAATTATATCGCTATCAAACAAGCTATCTTTGATTACAAATAAATCTACTGTAACATTTTCTCCTTTTAATACACCCAACGTTATTTTTACAGGAGCAACGCCAACAACAATTAGTAGTTTACCCTTAATATTTACAAAGGATCTATCGGATTTTGTAAAGTAGGTACAAACGGTTTAACTATTTTTTTATATACTTCTAAGTTAATAAACGAAACGGGACTTCCCGTGTCTATTATAGCTTTCAGTTTACATTTTTCATTGCATATTTTATCTACCTGCAGGAACGCTTCGGAAAGTTGCAACGTCTGACCACACTCCTTGACCAAGGCGATTGTCTCGTTCGTGTTTGTGACTTCGGTGACTGGCGTTGATAATTGTTGATGATGATGCTCTGTTCGGCTGATGCTGAGGTAATCTTTTGCCGTTTTCTTTAATATAAGGGCAGTCAAACTGTCTGTGACCTTTGTTCTTACAGTAGAAACTCACTATGTCCGATATACAATTTTTGTGACTATGGCCTTGCTTGTTACAATTTTGACACTCACTTTAATCTGTCCAGCTGACCCCGTATTTTTTTTCTCGCGGTCGAACGATCCTTCGACAACGTCTCTTAATTTATTTAGAAAAACTTCCATGGAGTATGTTGGCAATGTGGCAGTGCGCTATGGCTCTAAGTGAACTACTTGGCAGACCTCCGATCAACAATGATCTGATTATTGGCCGGCAGATTAAGCTGATGTATCAAAGTCAGCTTTGCCATTACATAATTATCTATGTAGAGTTTCTTTTCCAGAATTACACTTTCTAAGTTCCACTTTTTGAATTGCTTCGGAATACGGAACTTTACAGTCAAACATTTTAAGCAATTCCGTACGCAAATTGTGCCAAGATTCTATTGTCTCTCTCGACTGAAACTCGTAATACGTCTTATATACCACGTCTTCGCATGTTTCACTAAACGACTTGAAGCTGCCAATAGAGTCATTCCACACGGCACCATGTACCGTGGCCACTTGATCCACTTGACGGGTCTACGCTACCACATTTTCTCCTTCAGAGCCCGCAAATTCGGGAATCTGAGTCGCTGGTTTCCCCTCTCTTTAGAGGTGATTGGCCACGCCCACTAGAAGGGACAGAAATGTGACATGATTTATGACCCCGTAAATTATTTTATAAATATTGTATAATTTTTTTAAACTGTGTCTTTAAAATTTTTTGGTGAGGAATTTGTGTAGGGAGGGAAGGAAAGTTCGAGAATGTTCGAGAGTAAGGATGTAATTCTTTATTAAAAGAATATATACAATATTTATTGAAAATTCCGTTTTGAAGCTATTAATGTTGTTGGTGCCGCTCCGATGTTACTGCCTCGTACGTTCAAACGTGAATAAGAGCAAGTCGGTTGAGGGAGGAAGTATAAGAGCGGGGATGGTGTCGGTCTCGAGAAGGAACAGTCAGCGTCTGATACAATATGGCTCCCAATGAGCAAGATCCGGAGTAGTTGATGGAACTGGTAGGGCCCCCGAAGAAGGACCAATGAGCGTCTGGTACAATATGGCTCCCAATGAGCAAGATCCGGAGTAGTTGATGGAACTGGTAGGGCCCCCGAAGAAGGACCAATGAGCGTCTGGTACAATATCGTTTCCAATGAGCGTGGAGCAGAGTTGAGGGCGTCTAGGCAAAATAAAAATCGAAATAGAAGTAGGCGTCGCAAGAATGTGACTAGACAGTCAGGGTTCTGATGTAATATCAAAGATAAATTTATGTGTTCGCAGCGGATTTTTTTTCTGAACGATTTTCATATGAGCAAACTTGTACGTGTGGGATGACTAGTGCGTGCCGATGAGCAAAAGAGAACATAATTTTTTTGAAGAGAAAAAACGGTTTATGACTTGCGACAAGCCGACCTGCATGTGCTTGTTCGTGAGGGGTTAACAAGAGCGTGCCGTACAAAAGAGAACATAATTTTTTTGAAAATAAAAACGAATTACGACTTGCCGACAGTTAAACCAGCGCGTATTTGTTCGCGCGAGAAACTTCGAGAAAATTCTACGAGAGTTTCGATAAATGGATATTCAATGAAAAATGTTTATAAAAATGTGTGAGGAGTTTAGGAATAGGTTTCTTAGGAAAAATAACAGAAAACAACATAATACACTTATTGGATATAAACTTAGATATATTTTAAAAATATAAAAGAAAATACAAGATTACAATTGATTATTTTTTGTTTTACAAGTACAGTATTGAATATAATGTTGAGGAAAGCGGGTTTGTACATTGTTGGATTTTGTGAAAAATATTTTCCGAAATAAACACAATTAATTTGTCGATGGCGTCGAAATTTCCGGAAAACAGTTGTAAAAATTGGAAAAGGCTATACCCGTGAGCCATAAAAGAGAGACACACACAGCAATAATGCTCGCACGTTTGCGAGAAGTATCCTTGAAGATGTGTCATGTTCCATGTGTGCGTTGCGGAATTTCTTCGAAGTTGCAGAAAGAAGCGGAAATCTGACGGCGGTATTCCATAGCTGTCGAAGTAAGTGGCGTGTCTGTTTCCATCAAGGAAGAAGGCAACCCAGTGGGTTCCTGATTGATTGTGATTGTCTGTGTTAACGACGGGAGCGTCCCGTTTGCCCACGTTGCGATTGCCCACAGTCACTATTGCCCACGTTGCTTTTGCCTACGTTGCGATTGCCCACGTTGCGAATGTCCACGTTGCGATTGCTCACGAGTTGCTTTTGCCTACGTAAAATAAAATATTCTTTACCTAGAAAGGTCTTTGAAATTTATTCATATACTATTTTGTTGTATGTAAACGAAATCATATATGTACATTTATTTATATAAAATGTCAAGTGTTGATTGTAGTTAGTTATTATAGTCAAAAATTGTTGTAGGTATCTTTGGTTTACTTTGTTTTATCCCCATTTTTTGTAATTGCATATTCTGAATAATGAAGAAAGAATAAACATAAATGTGTATTATGTTAGTTTAATCTAATTTTGTAAAATTATTACATCCAAAAATAACATTGTATTTGGTAAAACTCATGTATATTTTCTGGATAAAAAATTGTTGATTATAAATAATTGTTGAGTTGCAAATACTGTATAAAAGGATGATTTCATATTGTTGTAGTTATTAGAAACAATCTTGTTACATATATTTTTAAAAATTATTTATGACTTCTGAGTTGTATATATTTAAATCAGACAGTCGAATTGCATATAATATTGACTAAGAAATCTACAAAAGATATGTGCTTGTGACAATATGAGTGTAATAAAACCACCTGTGTAGTCAAAGACGCATTATTTTTAATTTATTAATCCAATAAAGTGTTCCAATGTTGTATACTTTAAAACATAGATTATATTCACAATATAAAACTAAAAAAACATTAACAGCGATACATAGGTGATATAAAAATAAACGTACACCGTGATACGCATATGTTTAAAAAAATGTAACCGTACGCGCACAAAGCAGCTGTAGTTTATATAGAATGGTCTTTCCGCGCAATGCGGTTGCCAATCACCATTTTATTTTTTCATGAAAAAGCAGCATATTTTTCATAAAAGCAAAACTGCTTATTGGTTACCGCGTTCTTTTTGCGAGCGCCTTAAGAAAGCCGAATCACTTTACTGTGCGACGACCTTACAGGTATCTTATCATATACGCAGCACGCTGCGGCAACAAACGTCACGTGACCTAAATTTGTTTAAACTGCTTTTACTACTTTATCTCATTTGATGCCATTTTCTGCGTTAAGGTGATAGAATTTTATATAGTACTATTGCACATAAAATTCCATCAACATAACGCAAAGAATGGCATCGAATGAGGTATAATAGCAGAAGCAGTTTTAGACAATTTGAGTCACGTGGCGTCTGCTGCCGCAGCGGGCTGCGTATATAAAAAGGTACCTTACGACGATCGCAATATCGCTTGCGATCGTGCGAACGGTTGCTTGCACTCAATGTAAAACGGGCTTTAAGTGTTAATAGTTTGGCTGCTGTTACATGGACCGTAGCTTGCGTCAGCCAATCAAATCGTCACAACTATCATACGCAAATACAATAAGACAATTTGATTGGCTGACGCAAGGTACGCTCCATATAAAAGCAGCCGTAAGCGTAAGGGTCATCACACACCAAATGACGTAAGCTGCAAATGCATAGCATAAGACTATAGGTTTGTTCTTTTTCCATTTTCCAAGACTGTACTAGTTCTGAACTAGGACAAGAGAATGCACATGAGTATAAAGCAAGTGCAACAATTCACATGGGTGTATAAAAAACGCCATAGTGCAGCAATGAACATGGCGTAATGCATGGCTCAGCATGTTGATATTGTAAAATTAAAAAATATATTATATATGTTTTAATAATGTGTATATTATTTATGTATATATATATATAAGTTTTTACCTTTAAATGCATAATAATTTAATCTCTTTAGATAATTAAGATAGAGCGAAGTTGCCGGTAGTCCACTGAGTTGGTTTTTTTCTTTAATAAATTTGGTAGACTCATAGGAATAGGAAATGAACGTTTCGATTACTTTATTTTTTGATTTTCTTGAGCAAGTTGTCTACATTACAATATAATATAAGAAAATGTGAATTCTGGATATAAACTGTTTGTTATAAAAATAATTGAAATAAATATATGTACACACAAAATGAAATTGTAAAATTCTTTGTATAGCTATCAAATATGATCAATTTGCGAGACAAACTCCAAGTGCCTCTGTGGCCTAACAGGGAAGGCGACGGCTCGGAAAGCCGGAGATTCCAGATTCGATTCCTGGCTGAGGAGTTTTTTTGCAAGATTTTAAAAATTAGTTAGGAAGTATACGGGGTCCTTCATATATATGTGATGCAACTCCAGCATCCTATATGGCGGGAAAACATTATTTCGAAGTACATATGTGTATACATATATATATATATTTAAGCACATTCACGCACAACATCCTGCAAACGGCTCTTCATGTCTTTATATTTATTATTAGTTTAAAAGAACTTATAGAGCCTGAGAGTAATCTCTATTTATCATTATTAATATTAAATATTTTTTCTTGAAGATTTTATGTTCTCATGCTGTATATAGTTATAATAAGATAAATGTTAAAGAAATATCTTAAAGTTTGTTTATTAAACAAACTATTGAAGCAGTAATTTTTGTATATACAATTAATTTAAGGTTAAGATAGAGCATTGAAGACAAAATGATCGTTCAGGGCTGGTTGACTAATAACGTCTGGGGTTATATAATTAACTAGTCAACCAACTCCAGTGATATCAGTTTTTACTAAATTTTTGTTACACTAAATAATGATTAAATACTAACTTGTTTTATAGAATAATGAGGACATATAAAAGAAAATCAGACAAAGGTTCAATTTCAAACAAAATTATTGACCAATGGATCCAGTGTATTTTATGCAAGATGTGAACCTATAATATTTAAATTGTGCAAAAAGTAGTCTGCTTTTCTATAAATGTAAAAATTGTGTTTAAAACTTAAGAAAAAATTAAGTAAAAAGTTAAAAACAAGACGTTTACATATATAAGCATTTATGATTTAATATTCTAAGTTTTTGTTGATATAAAATTTAAAGTATATTCTAGTTGATATTATAAAGTTTAAAGTATATTGAGAAAGTTAAAATATTAAATTTTTAAACTATATTTTGTTTTAAACTATATTTTGTTGCAAAAGCAATTTTTATGGTTTGTTTAAATTTGATAAATATGTAATCATTATAATTTGTGGTGAGAAATCATTTAGTTTATTATTAAAATATAAAAAAAAGATACATAATATTTTGTAAGAAACCAACTTTTTTGTCATTGTGTTATTGTATGAAACTAGAGATGTGCCGGATAACATATTTACCGGATAACCGGATACCGGATAATTCGGCACTTATTATTACCGGATAACCGGATATTATCCGGCAGTTCCGCTAGAAAAAAAAAAGGAATTTCTTATCTTATGTCGATAGTAGCTACTTGCTTAATCGATACATGGGTTGATACTAACCTATTTGTCATCCTTCCAAACAAGCACACACAACCTCACAATATATACATATTTTTTTCCTTCTAGAAGTCTGTTCATAAAATTAATCAACTCATATAAATTGCAATGGCTCAGTTCAAATCCCGTACATGGAAGTACTTCAAAGTTTGCAGTGATAATGAAACGAAAGCAGAATGTACACTGTGCTATGAACAATCGTCATCAAGTAAAATTGTTCGTGGAAAAACGCCAAAATTATTCAGTACAAAGCCATTGTGGAATCATATAAAACACAAACATCCTTTAGTATATAAGTCCCAAAATAAAAGTAAAGTAGACGACATCGAGAAGACTACTACTCTTGAGAGTTG
>NW_018024504.1:0-2066 GCF_002006095.1 Pseudomyrmex gracilis
TGATAAACCAAGCAGAATAGCTGTAATTAAGATCAATCAGACTATTAAAGGAGTTTTGTCTATGGAAAAATTTTTATGAGTTATATTAATAATTGTAGAGATGAAGTTAATAGCTTCTATAATTGAAAAAATTTTTGCACTATGTAGAGAAAAAATTGCTAAATTTACTGACGCATCTCTGTGGAAAATATTTGAAGATAAAGGAGGATATACTGTTCAACCAGTTCCAACACTTAAACTAATAAATCTTCTTAAAGTAAGGAGTATACTAATAGAAAAGGCGATGGCACGAAAAGTTGGAGATTCCAGGTTCGACTCCTGGCCAAGGAGTTTTTTTCGCAATATAAATATAATTTCAATTAGGGTGGTATTTGGTATTTCTCATATACGAGATGCAAGTATAGCATATGAATTTTAGAATTGTTATTACAATTTGAATTTTACGTGTAAAAATTTACACGTGAACACGTATATATGTATATATATACACGTATAATTTCCGCACAACACCTAGCGAACGGCTTTCATGACCGAATATATATTTATTACTTATGTTATTTATATGTGGGTAAGCTTTGTCTGCTGACTCAATCATTAAAGGCACAAAGAAATTTCTAATTTTTTCAATTATAAATGGCATAACTGTGGAAAAAATTATAATAAATACGTGTCCTGTTACAATAGAATTATAAAGTAGGTCATTGTTAATGATTGCTCCGCATAATTCAAGTTCACTTCGAATAATTATTCTTATTTATGACTCGATCATACCTGCTTATACGGCAGATATAAAGTAACGAACTGCAATAACTTTATGATTTGTTGAGTATAGTCATTTTTTCATAATATATTTATATACGAGTATATATATTGGTAGTATATTTAATTATAAAAATTAGAGTGCTATGTTTGATTTAAGTAATAAACTGTCTTTATCTAAGAAATAATTTTCTAATACTAAAGAAATTTTAGGGTATTTACTTTATGAATAGAATTTTAGTTAATAATCATTGTATATATCAGTAAAAATTTTAGATTGCAAATTTAAAGATATCAGTTTCGAGTAAAATGTTTAGAAGTTATAAAATAATTATTTTTTGAACTTTGAAGGTTTATAGTTTAATAATAACTCAAAATCTTTAACTGTTACTTTTAAAGTATTATAATTAAAAGCGTAACTAAGGTTCAGATAATACAGACATAATTATTTAAATCAAAACTCGATTTTTTTTGTGTAAATTTAGATTTAAAGTTGTTTACAAATATGGATCATGAAATTATTTTAATGTGGATAAATGTTATTAACAAGGAATTAAATAAGAGAAGGATTATTACTATCTTAATATTTGAATTTTTAATAATAATGTAAGTTGTGTGATTTATTTGAAGATAAAACAACAAAATGATGGCATTCTTAATAAGTTTATTATTATTACTGCAAATATTAAATTTAATTTTTTGATAGTGTGGTGGAATAATTTAAGTTAAGTGTTAATTTTATTGAAACTTAAACTAATTACAAGTAAAATGGTAGAGTAAGTAAAACAGTTTATAAAGCATATTTGATGTTTTAATTAAAAAAGTATACTAATTTATCTTGTTTTATTAATGTAGGAATCTCTAAGTAAGATTTTCATTTTTTAAATGTTAATTATAGAAACAGGAGAAACAATTATTGTAATATTTAAAAATATATAGAATATATTGTTATTATTAAGAATATAAAGATTGGTCTTGTAATCTCTGTAAGATAATAAATAATAAGTGGATGCAATTTTTGTAAAGTTAGTAAAAGTGCAATTGCCTGCCAGTTTAGAAATTTGCTTAAGGAATTATTCATAAATGAAAAGGGGGGATTCTAACTTTTAAAAAAAGAGATAATATTAATATTGAATGTCTAGAATTTAAAATTACTGGGTTGATAATTATGACAAACAATATAATTAAGAATGCTACAACTTGGAGTAGATAATAAGTAAGAATAATTTTTTTTTCTTTACTTACACAGTTTGTCCGGAAAGTTCCCGGACTGATTTTTTCTAGCGCGGGTAAGCGGCGCTATCGAG
>NW_018024504.1:2981-6481 GCF_002006095.1 Pseudomyrmex gracilis
ATAATATTGTTGTTATTAAGGATCTAAAAATTAATAATGATAAAATAATGATATTAGAAAATAAGTTGATTTTATAATTTAAAAGTTTATCAAAAATTAAAATTTTGTAAGGTTTTCTTAGTAATACGTTATATTAAAGTGTATTGGGCACAGTAATTTTTTAGGTTAGTAGTAATACTTCAAGGTTATTTATTATATTGGTGTGAAAAGGTTGTTGACCTGTTATCAAATTAGTTATTTAATTCATATAACTTGTGAATGGGCAAGAAATAAATATAATAAGAGATCTCTCTTATAGAGAGATGAGAGATATAAAAAGACATATAAAAGAACTAAGAAAAATATCTCTTTTAATATCTCTTATCTCTTTATTTAATTATCTCTTATTATTTTTTTGATACTTATATGTCTTTTATATCTCTCTTATTATATCTTCTATCTGTGCTGTGAATCTCATAAGACATCTACATTGCGACGTTTTTAATCAGGATAAATTCTTGATTAACGGCGTGGAAATGCGACTAAAACTCATTTGCTCGAAGGATTCTTTCTGTCTCACGGAACTTACTCTACAGACAAAAGTTCATATTGTAGACGTTACGTTGATCATGAGAAACGTAAAAGTAACCGCTGGAGTTTTATTAGCTCATGCTAAAATGCTGTGCACAACAACTGCAAAGTGTCTTCTCACGAGAGTTGAAGTTAAATCGTTTACGATTCACAGAGGAGTGGTGAAAGAATTGATTGACAACGTCATACTCGGTCAACTGCAGAAACGGGTGATAATCTTTTTTGTCAAAAATAGGGCGCTTAATGACAATAGTACAGTTAATCCGTTTTATTAAAACAATTTAAATATAATGTTCCTTTTGCTTTACGTCGATAGAACGCAAGTTCCTACTAGACCGTTAGAACCTTCTCTTTCTAGGGATTATCCTCTCTTCATCGAGGCTTTTCATACTCTTTTCTTATAAACAAATTTTCATTTCCTAAACAAATGCAATACTATAAGCAGAGATGCTTATGCTCGCGGATACAAAGTCTTTGCTTTTGATCTCATTTCCGATTTATCAACCGATTTGCGTCGAACATTGAAATTTCGTGAAGAACGGTAATTTTCAAATTGAAGCACAGTTCGATAAAGCTCTCAAACCGACTATTAACTGCCTTGTTTAAGCGGAATTCGTCAGCGTTTTGAAAATCGATTCTTCACGCCAAATCATTGTAGATTTTAACGGATAAGTATGATCCCGCTCTGCATATGCGTAAAACCAAGACATTGTTTCTTCTTTCATTTTTCCCATCTTTATTTTCTACTGTTACGTCCGATTGCGCAAAATTACGGTCCGATAAAACCGTTTACACTTGCTGAACGTACGTTCTTCCTTTTCGGTCAGCCGACTGGGCTGTACCAAGAAGGAAGATGAAAATTTTAGTTGGAAATTGATGATTGGACTGACAGTTATCGATTGTTATTTGGTTATCGACAGTTACCGGGCGTATACACGTACACGCACTCGTAAAATCCAATTAGCTCGTCCTTGAAGGATAAAGGAAGAAAGGGAGAACAAACGTTCAGCAGGCGTAAACGGTCTTGTTGTATCGTTACTCTGAGCATCAGGACGCAACACCGCAAACTCTCAATTTCGCACTCTTGCGATATTAACCAAATTTAATTGGTTATCTGGAGATACGTCGCATTCTGTCGCTTCGTGTCGTAAATAAAGCGCTTCGGGATCTATTGCGCCACATGTTTGCGACGGAGCGATCGTATTCGCAACTCTTAATCGACGCGATTGGAAATGCATGCGACGCGACAGGTTGCAATTAAACGACTAGCTCGCGCGCATGCAAACAGTATACGCAAAATTATTTCGTTGAAGCATCGTGAAACACGCGTGCAAGCGGAATCGACTCGTTTATTCAAACATCGTACGATACATGTACTCCAACGTGCGTTGATTTAACTCGCGTACAAATCGCAGTAAATTGTCTTGATAAACCACGTTGTCTTCGGTGGTTACCGTTACTCAGCATCGTGAACGCCCGCGTTTGTTGTCACTTCAATGGTTGCACCGGTTTTGCTCGAACGTTCCAAATCGTGTATGAGTTCGACAACGCGAGCATTAACGACGGTAACGTTGTCGTGCAAGGTACGGATATTGGTTGCGCAGCGATTGTTGAACGAACTAAGCATATCGAATTGCGTTACAATCGTCGCACAGGTACGATTGATTAAAGTCGTTTGCGTTGTACGATACGGCGATTGAATTCGTCTATTATTTGACGTTGCTCGCCGAGTCAAAACGTTGGATTGCGCCGTTTTAATCGCAACTTGCGCCTTTGAGACAGCAAGTACTTGAAACAGCAAATCGCCTTGTTGCACCACGCGGTGGACTCGCGGTATCGCTGGATCGATTTGTTGAGCTCGTTGATCAAACCGTCGTTATCGTGGGTTGATCGAGTACTGAGTTCAACTTGATGTGCTCTAATACCGAATCGCGCAAACAGCTCGAATAAACATCGAGAATGTCCAGACCGTCTATTGTTTCGCAACGTATGATCGGTTCGACGACGTTTCAACACCACACAGAAATCACAAGCAGTGCGTCGGAAACTTGTGCGAACGTTCGTACAATTGAACAAAAGACGAGAAACAAGAGATACCGGTGATCAAGCTCGCGACTGTTCTCGCGCGGTCCGATATCCGCGAAACGTTTGAACCGCGAATAAAACGCCGGACTTTATACGTTCCTCCATACTCTTTAATTTCAAAAAGCAACTGCTGTTTGTTTAATATTTGCCGCGGTAATATTGTTTCAGAAGAACGAATTTGCGACAGCCGTGTTGTTTTGTTCGTTCACAATATATCTCGTTATGATTACGTCAAAAAAATGGTCGTTGGCGTCACCGTTGGCAACGAATGTATAGCGCGCGCCAATTGTCGCACTCCAGTTTTCAGGTCCAGTCTGTCACACGCACACGCGACCGCGGTGGTGTGCCACGCAAATTACCGTCACCGCGACGTAAACGACAATCAAACTACTCAAGCCGAAACCGACCGTTGCACCGAATCATACGGTGCACAATTGCTTTTACGAGTTAACGCGCTCAAACAAATAGGTACAGCATTGATCGCACAACGCGCAAACTGATGTTTCGTTTTATTTGCTATCGAACACGCAAACTCAACTGCTTGTTATACATCTTTTAATTTGCGAGTGGACAATTCGACAATGGTGCGAGTGTCGTCTTTGATAAACGCGTCACATCCGTAGAACGTTTGCTGACAATGCAACCACGATTGCGTAGGTATAGCGATAGCGTGAGATGCGCCGTTGTGAACCTAGCGCCCAACATTAAAGAATTAAAAAAATAAATACACTACAGGTTTGTACTCCGATTGTACTCTTTTGTACCACATTTATTTTTGTTTGTACCAAAACGATTAAGGAGTTATAACAAAAATAAAAAATCATTAGCGCCCAACTTTAAAATAT
>NW_018024505.1:0-1109 GCF_002006095.1 Pseudomyrmex gracilis
CACGTCCCGAGCCGCGCAAAGCGCTCACACACACCAGGCGCGCGGCTCACTAACGTGCGCCTGGCTAAAGGTCTGCGCTGATTGGCCTGATGTACTCAATAATTACTCCTTTATTATAAATAATAGAAAAAAATGGTTCAGGACTTTTCAACTCAGTTTTATTCCTTCTACCTGCCTACGAGAGATTGTACGGCAATTCTGGGACACCCTGTATATATATATATATATAATATTGTATATCATATATTTCATACAAAAATATTAATACTCTCCTCGAGATGTCTCCGTAGTTATATTTTACTTTTATTATTTACTAAACTAAGAAATAATTACGGTTATCCGAGCCGATCGCAGGATGTTGTGCGGAAAACTACGTATATATATATATGCAAATATATATATGTTCGAGTGTAAATTTTTACACGCGAGTTTTTTTAATTGAATATCAATTCTTAAAATTCATATTGGATGCTAGATTTGCATCACATATATGAGATATCCCATCTACCTCCCTAACTAATTTTGAAAATATTGCAAAAAAATACTCCTCAGCCAGGAGTCGAACCTGAAATCTCCGGCTTTCCGGGCCGTCGCCTTCCCTGTTAGGCTACCGAGGCACTTGGAGCATGTCTCGCAATATCATATACATCTTTCGAAGAACAAACCGATAGTCCTAAACGCTTATTGAGACCAGCGTAAATTTTAACAAATAAAGCTTATTGAAGCTCGATAAGTTACTTTTATTATTTATTTATAGATTGACTTAATGGATTTTTCCAGCGAATTTTCAAATCCTCCTGTTTCAAGTAAGTACAAAACATTATTACACAATAGAACTTATATATATACACATATATATACACACATAGAAATATATATTTTATATATATATTTAATATATATTTCTAAATTATAATTCTTGTTTGTTGCAGCAACAGAAACTGTCACTGCTGCAACACAAGCTGTCACTGCAACAATACAAGCTGCCACTGCAACAACACAAGCTGCCACTGCATCATCCAATAATAACAATCGTACAGGTAAATACTATTCAAAATTCGCAATAATTATTGAGTGATTAATTAATACATGTGACCCAGCGATGGTTC
>NW_018024505.1:7368-10693 GCF_002006095.1 Pseudomyrmex gracilis
TCTTAAATGTGTAGAACGAATAAATCACGGCCATCTTTATTACGCATAAACATATTTTCTCGATTGATGTCAAACAAAAAACATCTCGGCAGTCCAAATGCAGTTTTTACATATCACGTATTAAAATTTACCGTTGAAGCTTATTAGTATTAAACCTTACGCAAAGATCGATAAGTTATCACCCTTCAGTTCGCTATTACGCAATATCACAGTTAGTTGCAAAATTAATAACTTTCAAACTAAAAAAAATAGAGAAAAACGATTTGCGCCATAATCCTTAGCGCAACAAACTGCAAAATACCAGCCTAGTTTGAACTTTCTAACTTTAGTTATTAACAATNAATTGTTTAAATAATAAAAATGATCACACTTTTACCATGTGGTATTTTGCAACTAACCAATAGGAACTAAGATGTGAAAACCATTTTGCTCTAACTTTTACCGTTCTCGAAATATTCAATTTGTTAACTTTCACTCTTTGTCATAAATCGCAGAGTAGCCGAATGAAGGTACCTGCAAAATTAGTTTCAAGCTATCTTTTCTGGTTCCCGAAATATCCGCGATTTGCGAAAAGGACTATGTATTGTTAAATGTAGAATATTAAAATAAATCAATTGTGTATATTTGTTATTCATAAACTTTATTGTAAAATCGCGTTTTCGGGAACTTTTCAATCACCGAATTAACATAGGATAGTATATCTATCTATTTTATATTTAATATTTTTTAGATTTTATTTAACAAATTTAAAGAGAGCACGCTCGATAATATTTTTATATTTTTTTTATATTTGTATTATATATTTTTTTTTATGTTTGTATTATATATATATTATTGTATTATATTGTATATTATACATAAACTTTATTGTAAAATCGCGTTTTCCGGAACTTTTCAATCACCGAATTAATTGTATTATATTGTATATTATAAATATTATAATATAATTATATATTATTCATAAACTTTATTGTAAAATCGCGTTTTCGGAAACTTTTCAAAATTAATTGTAATTAAAACTTCTCTTCTTCTCATCAAATTGTTGATTGAACGTTACAATAGACCTTGACTTGTGCACGAAATGTTGACACCTGGCGGCGACAAGAGGAAGAGCACGTTCTACACGTACGCACTCTGGTGGCTGACAAAAATCCGTGTCCGACGACGTGGACGAATTTCTTAGAACATAGATTTTCGGCATTTCGGACTTTATATTGAGGAATCTCCGTTGAAAAGGCACGAAGGAAAAAAACCGCGAAATACTTTTTTTCGTGCCTCGATCTCAACTTTCGATTCAGTCAACTACGAACTCGATCGGTTTAGCCGTTGTTGAGATCGGAAAATCTCGAAAAGGTTCTCGGCTAAATTTCGCGTATAAAGCTGGGTATACACATAGCAAACAAACGCTGAACGAACAGCGAACGCGAACGTTCGTTATTATCATTCGTCAGATGTAGACGCTAAAACAAATGCGAACAGAACATTCGATTCGCATTCGGATCGGTTCCCTCATGAGGTGGTATATCAAAGAAAATTCGTGCGCGATATGGGCGCGCATACGTGCTGTTCGTTGCTGTTCGCTGTTCGCTATTGTTGACGCGAATGTCCGAACGTTCGCGCTCGCTGTTTGTTCGGCGTTCGTTCGCTATGTGTATACCCAGCTTAAGAGCCACGGGGTACCTCGCGCAGTCGCGCGCACTTTTTTGCGCATATATTTGGCGCGAGGCACTACCGTGCCTCTTGATAGTGAATATATACATTTACATTACAAAAATTTGTTCTGCGGAAAAACCAAATGCTACCGGCGAAGAAAACCCAACGAATACACAACCCGGCACGTCACAACAAAACTGTAAGTATTATTTCTACAAATGATTTACACTGCATTTAGTTATACAGGGTGAGTCATCTGAATATATCACCTCAAAACCCTCGTTTGTGTGGCCAGGAATCGAAAAAAATTTCATATAAAAGTTGTAGGGTTTCGAGGGGGAACCAAACTGGCGTACCATTCAACTTTTGATTTTGACTGAAAGTGGGTTACTTCAACCAGAAGTGGTTTTTTTAAAATAGAAACCCCCATTTTTGACACCGGAAAATGAAAAAGCGGAAAATTTTACGTTCAAATATAACCTTGGCTGTTTTAAAATTTTCAAGATGGCGAACAAAGATGGCGGACAAAAATTTTAATCAAACCGATTTGCACCAAATTCAGTTTACGAGGGTTTTTGGGGTTGCTGATCACGAATCTAAAGTCACATTTGCAAAATTCAAAATGGCGGATCCAAGATGGCGGACCAAGATGGCGGACGAAATTTATAGCCGAAATTAATAGAAATTACTACTCTTAGCACTACCCAGGAACAACAACGTGGACGTGGTAGTTTTTTGTTCCCTTTGGGGTGCTTTATTTACGTGAGTCCCCTTGCCTCTCACTATCGGAGTGCTTTATTTACGTGAGTCCCCTTGCCTTTCACTATCGAGGTGCTTTATTTAGTTAATTTGTAACTTCAAACAGTTACTTCGCTAAGTAGTACACTTAGCAAATTAACTGTTCGAAATTCCGTCCATTTTCTTGAATGCATAGGTCGATACCATCATGAATATGATGTTAATGATAATCGTGTTATAACCCCACCAACTCCCGTGTACAAAATTTGGTGAAAATCGGTTGACTTTCAGACATTCATTGTTATGCGCGACTAGTTCGTATGTAGCTCTTCCACTAGGTTGCTATAACCATGACTATCATCCTGCAATCATAAAGCAAACGTGAATGCTTAAATAGCAACGATATCTCCGCTGATTTGTATCTATTGAAAAATCAATATTTTTAGAACTCAGGTAATTTCTTATCTTTAATATGGCAGCCTACCCACCAAACGAAATCGTGGACATGATCAAAATATTGGGGGAATGTAGGAATAATTTTCGAGAGCTGAACGTCTGTATGCTCAACGTTATCCTGATAAAAGGTATCCAACTAGGGTAACCATTAAAACCCTTACGCAGAGAGCAAGTGATGGGTCTATGGTTTGCCGATCACGACATCTTGAATATGATGTTAATGATAATCGTGTTATAATCATTTTAGCGAAAATTTATCGCGATTGTCATATTACCACTCGTCAAATCGAAAGAGAAATTGGCATACCTCAGCGAACAGTTGCGAGAACATTAAAGGCAAAAAAATTTTATGCATATCACATAACGTTGACACAACATTTGAATTTTAATGATTACTTACTTCGTGTAAATTTTTGTGAATGGGCTCTGCAAATGATCCAACAAGATGAAAACTTTTTCCGGTACGTACTCTTTTCGG
>NW_018024506.1:0-6475 GCF_002006095.1 Pseudomyrmex gracilis
TTGTCATTGTGAATGACAGGTTTAGAAAATTAATATAAGTGGGGATATCTTTATATGTATTTACATTGTATGGATTACACGTCAGTACACAGTTTCTTTTTGTTATTCATCTTTATATAAGTTGTTGTGTGTTTCAACTGTGTTTAATAATGCTCTGATCTGACTTGTTTTTTATTTTGCGTAAGTTTTTTTATTGTGTTTGAATTCTGGTGGTTGTTTTACGAAAAAGCTTTGCGCTTATTTATATTAAATCTTTTTTAGATTAATTTGTTTCACTGAAAAAGATTTTAACCAATGGACCAAAACGTTTGCTGTGTTTTTTAATTAAAAAAATACTGCTTTTTATACACTAACCTTGTATTTACTAATTGTATTGGTCCTTTGATTCATTTTTTGACACATTCACGAGCGAATTACGGATTAAATTTCTTATTTTAATTTATAATTTTCATTGTTTTAATATAAATTAACTATAATAATTATAACTATAATAACTTTACTATTTGTAATTACTATTATAAATATAAAATTAAAGAAACTTACTTTACATTAAAATTTATATTTTAATAGAATATCTTATAGAGAGTATACAAAATTTATTAAACCTATAATTATAAACACTTTCTTTATAAATCATTCAAAGCATTTGCATAGATATAATTAACATAATATCTTATTTTATATAATGTAAACATTTATTATAAAATTCTAATTATTATTAATTATAGATAATAATATTTATTTAAAAATAATAAAAAAAATATCATGATGCTATTAATATATATAAAATAATTACTATATATAAATAAATACAAAATAATGTAAAACGTATATTAGTTATTTTATTGAATTAGTAAATAAATATTCTACTAAATTACTTACGCAAGGTATTAAGTTAAATAGAATATAAATTGAATTTTTATTCGTTAAGTAGGTTTGTAATAATAATATAGATAAAAATTAAGTTTTAATAATACTGTCAGATTTAATATTATTATTAATATGTTCATATGTAAGTATGTATAGTAATTTATTATAATAAAAAAATTAGTGCCAGTAGTTGCGGTTAAACTAACTTCTTTAAATTAATTACTGATTAGTTGTATAATGATTAAACATATTGAATAAAGAGTTAGAGTTTTTATATTTGGTAAAATATTTATTATAAAGGTCTTAGACTATCAGGTTTGTTGTAGAAAAGGTTTATTACTGACTAATATTAGATATTCTATCATTTTAATTATTAAGTTAAATTAAGAGATTAAATGTTAAATTATTAACTTTAAGAAATTTGGCGGTATTTTTATAGTTAGAGAAATTTGTCAATTTATATATATGCATATATATAGATATATATACTCATATATATATATATATATATATATATATATATATATATATATATATACATATATATATATATTTACACCAGGTATATCATTGTACTGATATTTCCTGTGTGCTTCGTTTTTTTCTTGTTTGTTGTTTTTAAATTTTTTTAAGGACATAATTTTATTAATAACAGTTTTAGTAAACTGGAATGGTTACTTTATAGATTTAAATCCTTTAATTTAAAAAAAATATATCATGTATTGTCAGATTAAATGTCTGTCCAGTGTATTGGTGTAGTATTATTACTTTCTTCTATAGTAACATTATATAGTACAGTTTATATAAAGGATGATAATACAGTATTTCGATTTTATATAATAGTAATTTTGTTTATTTTATCAATAAGTGTAATAATGTTAAGTCTAAATTTAATTAGTCTTTTATTTAAGTGGGATGGTTTAAAGTTAGTTTCTTATTGTTTAGTAATTTATTCTAATAATTATTCTTCATATAAATCTGGTATAGTAATTGTTTTATATAACCAGGTTGGTAATGGAGGGTTATTAATGTGTGTTGGGTTTATATTATCCTACGGAGCATAAAGTATCTTTATATTAAGCAATAATGTGTTACTTACAATAATAATTTTTACTGTGGCCATTAGTAAAAGGGCTCAAATTCCTTTTTCTTTGTAATTACTTCAAGCTATAGCAGCTCCTAATTCTGTTTCTTCTTTAGTTCACTCTTCGACTTTAATTACTGCTGAGATGTATTTATTCCATCGATTTAATGAATTGTTACCAATAACTTGATTCTCTGAGTTACTGTGTATTGTCTCTTTAGTAACTCTATTTATAGCTGGTTTAATAGCTAATATTGAATTTGATTTGAAAAAGATTATTGCTTTTTTAACTTTAAAACAGCTGGGCCTAATAATCATAGTTTTAATACTGAGATTTAAGTATGTATTATTTTTTTATTCACAAATGCTATTTTCACGTCATTATTGTTTTTGTGTGCTGGATCTATAATTCATTTAATATCAAATAATCAAGATATTCGTTTTTATAAGAAAATAAATGAATTTAGTCCGTTTATTGTAATAAGATTTTATATTTCTAGAATTTCTTTATGTAGAGTTCCTTTTATAGCCGCAGTTTATTCTAAAGACATAATTATAGAGATTATATATTTTAAAAGAGTAACTTTAGTAATTGTAACTATAAAAGTTATATCTTTGTGTTTCACTATGAGGTTACTATTCGTTTACTTTATTATATTTCTTTTGGGAAAATTAATTTTTATTCTTCGTGGTACATAATTACTTGTAGGTAAAAAATAAATTTGTATAAATTTATTTTTTTATTATAAGAGTGATTTTTGGGTCATTAATGTCTCAAGGTATATTGTTTGATATTTCTTATGTGTATTTACATATTCTCTTAAAAATGTTTAACTTAGGAACATGCTTAATTGGTATTGTTGTTGGGATAGTAATATATTTTTGTACTTGTTCAAAATTTAATTTTTTATTTTATTTTAGATCTACATAAATAATTATATTTGTTTTGTTATATGTATAGACCTTCAATATTTTATTACTATAAGTCATTAGATTTTGATAGAACTTAGCGCAAAAGTTGGCTGTTGGTAATAACGGATAAAATTAACTTGAGAATGACATCTAAGATGCCAGATACTCAGACTCTAATCATACAACATCTACGAAATGTCAGTATCGAGCTTTTTCTTCAAATCTAAAGTGATGTAGAAAAGAAAAGTGGTTTATATCAAGTAGATTGTAGCATACCATTAGACATAAGATTTTATTAATGACATGTAGACCATAGAAACTCGTGGCTACAAAAAAAATGTGGATACGTAAATTGAGTCAAAAATAATGAAATATATTTAAAGTATTCTGTAGCTCTAAGGCAGGTAAAATATATTCCTAATAAAATTGTAATTACTAGGCTTATTTTTTTTTCTGTAAAATTTCTATTCATAATTAAATAGTGTGTCCAAGAAATTAAAATTCCTGAAGACACTAAAACAATTGTGTTTAAAAAGAGGATGTTGTAAGGATTACATGCTTTAATGGAAGTCATAATTGGCCACTGTCTATGGCTGGAAATAGACATGAATAACAATAAGCTCAGAAGAAGTACCTTATATATACAGATACCCTTAAGGATAAGTATTTAAGGCTGCAGAGATGTAAGGAAATAAAAATATAAAAATATTGAATAAGATAAATAAAAATGTAGCATATAAAAGTATGATGTTAGAGAAAAAGTATTGGATAACAACTTTGAATTCCTTAATAATAAAAAAAAGGATTCAGTTAATTACTATATATTCGTGATGAAATTAATTAAAATAGTATTCGAAGTATTGAAATAGAAATTATTATTTTTATTCAGTTTAATGAAAATGAGTTAAATGTTAAAAGGTCAAATACTATAAATAGAGTTGTTATTATAAATATAAATTTGATTAAATTATATGGGCATAGAGAGTAATTATGAAAATGCTAGTTTAGTATAAATAAGATCATTTATAATTAGATTTAAAAAAAAATTTTTTTCTTGTTAGTGAACAATTTATACTAGAGAAATGAATTGATGAAATTACTAAGTATAATAAAACTATGTTTAAGTATAATAAAGGCATTCAAAGTAAACGTCCTATCTGTGGTATATAAGAATATTAAATTGAATATTTTAAAATTGACAATTTAATATTTGTATGAACTAATTCTTACATTAAAAGTAATTTTTATTTTACTATAACTTGATTTAAAAAATGAAAACTTACATTTTTAGAAATTAATTGAATAAAATTTACTTTATTGGCTAACCCGATTATGAGTTTGATAAACCTTATTTTTTAAAATTTTTAATTTTTGTTCATTAAACAACAACAGGTATAAATCTGTGGTTAATGCTGCAGATTTCTAACCATTGTCTACAAAATAATCTAGGTCCATTTATTCAGATTATTTTTTGATTTAGTCGGCCTAAGGTACATCGGCCTAAGATATTTATTTTGATTCCTAGGAATGGAACAATTTATGAGTAAATTACATCTGTAGATGTGGTTAATCTTTGACTAGGGTATTTAAAAGAAATAACGCAACGGTTGTCAACATCTAATAAACTAGAAGAAAAATTGTTTCCGTTTGATATAAACGAATCAAATTCTAGGTTTATAATATCAGAAGATTCGTATAATCATCAGTATCATTGCTGACTTAAAGAGTTACTGTTTATGTTGTTTATTAACATTTTATCTGTATAACACAGAATTTTAATAGATGGAATAACAATAAAAATTACTGTAATCGAACAATAGTCCATAAAATTTCAATACTGTTTCTTTCTAGGAAAAATTGATTAGTAAGATTATTGTATCAGAATGATAATATACATTAAAAAATTAATTTTGTCCTAACATTTATAACTATTATTGTAAAGTCGTGAAAAAAGATTATTATATCGTAGATAAGAGTAGTAAAATTTTGAAGGCCTATGATTCATGTATTACTTTTTAATAAAAATTTAGATTTCNTATATGGTATTTAACACAATAGCACTTTTTCTGCCATATTAAATTAACTTGTTGAAAAAATTTTATTGTAACTATGAAACATAGGAGAATAGGATGGTATTCAGTTGATAAATAACTTTTGGTGGAATATAAAAATAATGTTTTGTTTGGATGCTAAATATTCTCACCTAATAAAAGCAAGTAAAATTAATCTTATAATTGAAATAAGTGAACCTCTTTGATTAAATAATAATTCATGAAATAAATGTTTCAGGGTAATCTCTGTATCGGCGAGATATCCCTCTAAGTCTTACGAACTAAAAAAGGAAAATGGTTATGTTTACAACAGTAAATATTGGTAAAACTTAAATATTTAATCAAAACTTATTGAGAGCGTAACCAGTAATAAGAGGGACTCAGTGAATGAATCCTAAAATAATATAGAATACATCTCCTATAGATAGGACATATTGGAAACAGATTACAAGGTAGTATGTATCATGTAATGCAATATCAAGTGATGAATTTGATAGTGTAAAACAAGTTTATCATCTTATGGTATATATAATTACAAAGATCATCAAAGAGTGGGAGTGATATTTATTTTAAACAATTAAAAACTTTTTTAAGGCTCCAAAGTTTCCAAACTAATAATAAATATATATTCTGTCATAAGAGCCGTCCGCTAGGAGTTGTGCGGAGATTATACGTGTACATATATACATATACACGTGTTCACTTGTAAATTTTTACACGTGAAATTTGACTTGAAATAACAATTCTAAAATTCATATAGAGTGCTATATTTGCATTTCGTATATGAGAGATCCCAAATACCCTCTTAATATATTTATTTTATTTTTGTGCAAGGTAGTAATTTATCTAAAAATTTTAATTTCTGTGGGAACAGCAATGATCATTGTTGCTGAGATAAAACAAGCTCGTCACCATCTGTTCCTACTGAAAATACATAATGGTTTCATACAATAAATCCTAGAAATCTAATTGCTATTATTGCATAAAGTATTCCTAAGAATCTAAATGTTTCTTTTTTACTTTTTTTACTTATAATAATATGACAGATTATTCCAAATCCTCGGAAGATTAAAATATAAACTTTAGGATGTCCAAACATTCAGAATAAGTGGTGGTATAGGATTAAGTGTACTCTTCCTGAGAAGTCAAAAAATGAGGTACGTAATTATTGATCTGTTGAGAGCATGGTGATTGCACCAGCTAGCACAGGTAGTGATAAAACAAGCAGAATAGCTGTAACTAAGATAAATCAGAGTATTAATGGAGTTTTGTCTACAGCAAAATGTTTATGAGTTATATTAATAACACAGCCACACAAAAAAAAAAATTTCTTTGGCCTGGGGATCAGACCATGTTTATTATATGTTTTTGGGGTCGCTGAATTCGAATCCGAGGTCCATTAAACCCCATCGGGTCGGAGTTCCGCCATAACCTCAAAAAACACCATAATCTGAGCTCGAAACCCATATATAATCTTTTGATTCAGGCCACAAAAACCAATGCTATTGAAAACCCATGCTATTGAACCCCATGACCCATTAACCCCATAATCCCATAA